>NC_064817.1:102003885-102155467 GCF_023721935.1 Panthera uncia
GGGAATGCAAACTGGTACAGATGCTCTGGAAAACAGTGTGGAGGGTTCCTCAAAAAATTAAAAAGACAACTACTCTGTGACCCAGGAATAGCACTGCTAGGAATTTACCCAAGGGATACAGGAGTGTTAATGCATTAGGGGTACATGTACCCCAATGTTTATAGCAGCACTTTCAACAATAGCCAAGTTATGGAAAGCCTAAATGTCCATCAACTGATGAATGGATCAAGAAGTTGTGGTTAATATATACAATGGAATACTACTTGGCAATGAAAAAGAATGAAATCTTGCCATTTGTAGCAATGTGGATGAAACTGGAGGGTATTACGCTAAGTGAAATAAGTCAGTCAGAGAAAGACAGATACCATATGTTTTCACTCATGTGGATCTTGAGAAACTTAACAGAAAACCAGGGGGGAGGGGAAGGGGGAAAAACAGTTACAGAGAGGGAAGGAGGCAAACCCTAAGAGACTCTTAAAAACTGAGAATAAACTGAGGGTTGATGGGGGGTGGGAGGGAGGGGAAAGTGGGTGATGGGCATTGAGGAAGGCACCTGTTGGGATGAGCACTGGGTGTTGTATGGAAACCAATTTGACAATAAATTTCATATTAAAAAAAGAGACAGAGGAAAAAAAATCTTAAGCAGGCTCCATGCTCAGTGTGGAGCCCAAAATAGGGCTCGATCCCATGACCTTGGGAGCATGACCTGAGCTGAAATTAAGAGTCAGACTTTCAACTGATTGAGCCACCCAGGTGCCCCAACATTGCAATCCTGTAAGTCAAGGACAAATGTTTACATTTCCTTTTAGAATGTACCCAGGCTACCAAACCAACACTGGACTCTACACCAGGATATGCCAGTGATGGGGCACCTATCTGGCTGGCTCTGTTGGTAGAGCATGTGACTCTTGATCTCAGGGTTGTGAGTTCAAGCCCCATGTTAGATGCAGAGATTACTTAAAAATAAAATCTTTAAAAATTAAGGGGTACCTGCGTGGCTCAGTTGGTTAAGTGTCCGACCTCGGCGTGGGTCATGATCTTGCAGTTTGTGAGTTTGAGCCCCTCATCGGGCTCTGTGCTGACAGCTCAGAGCCTGGAGCCTGCTTTGGATTCTGTGTCTCCCTTTCTCTGTGCTACCCCCCCTCACTCTCTCGCTCTCTCAAAACTAAATAAGCATTTAAAATTTTTTTAAATAACAAAAGTAAGAATAAAAAGATATGCCAGTGACTGGGACTAGGTCTATGTAAAGAAATTCCAGAGATGAAACCACCTCAAACTCAGAGGTGTCAGGTCCTAAGAAGTTCACTAGATCTGTAGCAGGATTCTCGCGTAGAGAGTCGTGACACCAAGGCTTTTCATTCCAGGAAGAACTTTGTGTCGGCATAGCTCAGTGGGTTCGTACCCAAAGAAGTGAGCCCCCAACACCATGTGGCATAGTTTTTTTTTTATGTTCTCTATTTGTCTCCCGTAAATGATAACACACAAACATGCAGTCTGATTAAGTGGTCTCATGTTACAAGGTCATGAGGGATGTTGTCATGTACACATATAGCCAGGTTGCCTTGAGTTTGTTTTTTTTTTTATTTCATTCCTTAGGGAGGGGACCCTACCACAGATCCACCCTGTCTTAGTTCAGGCTGTTATAACAGAATATCATAGGGCAGGTGGCTTAAATAACAAACATTTATTTCTTACAATTCTGAAGGCTAGGAAGTCTAAGATCAAGGTGGCAGCAGGTTCAGTGTCTGTTGAAGGCCTACTTCCTGGTCCATAGATGGCCATCTTCTCACTGTGTCCTCACATTGTGGAAAGAGGCAAGGGAGCTCTCAGGGATCTCTTTTATAAAGATATTAATCCCTTGTGGGGGCTCCAACCTCATGACCTAATCATCTTCCAAAGGGCTAATATCCAAATCTGTGTGTGTGTGTGTGTGTGTCTGTGTGTGTGTCTGTGTGTGTGTCTGTGTGTGTGTGTGTGTGTGTGTGTGTGTGTGTATCTATACACATATATCTCCTGGGGGTTAGGTCTCAACATAAAAATTTTGAGGAAGACACATTCAGTCTATAGCACATCCACACAGTTGTGTGGGCTCCAGATCACTCAATAGAAACATACGTCTAATTTCAAGTCTGCCCCACCTGTGAACCAGAGTGACAAGGACTCAAGCCACGAGCCCATGGAAACAGGGAAAACCTAACTCCTCTACAAGACAGACACAACTTAAGATGTCAAAGCCTAGGGGTAGCTGGGTGGCTCAGTCAGTTGAGCATCCAACTCTTGATTTCAGCTTAGGTCATAATCCCAGGGTTGTGGGATTGAGCCCCATGTTGGGCAATGCACTGAGCATGTTGCCTGCTTGGGATTCTCTCTCACTCTCTCTGCCCCTCTCCCACTTCACACATGCGCTCTCACACACACTTTCTCTTTCTAAAATAAAAAAATTTTAAAAATATCTCAAAGCCTAGATGGGAACCCCTAGGTTTCCAAAGCCCATGGCATGTTTAGCCTAGGAGGGAAAAGGAATCATTCTTGGGATCCATGACTCACTGAGGATGAGGAGCACAATGAAGTCTCAAAGAAACACAAGGACAGATAACCTCATGACTAATTGTATGAACTGTGAAACAATGGAGCTAACTAATACCATCCAGAGTCTTCTTAACCATATTCACTTTGCTTACCACTGTTGTCTGCCATCATCCACCAAAAAGGGCTTGCTTTCCTGGCTCTCACTTTGTCTTTCTCCCTGGCGTGTTTCTTATGGTGATAGAGAACAAGTATAACCCTTGACGAAGCATATTCAGAGCCAAGTTAATGCACAGGTAAAACTGTGTGGACTCAGAATACATAAAGGACAAAATAGGAGAAAGAAATTAGCTCCTCCATTTAAAGGCACAGTCCCATGTCAGTAATTAGAAGAAAAAAAGTACCAGCAAAATGATAAATCTCTAATATTCCACTAGACTAACACAGTGAGCTCCCTCTTTCAAATTGAGGTTACCAGCACCTCTTTTAAGTACACTTTTGGAAGTTCAATAACTTAGAACTACTTACACTCTGCTGAATGTCACAAGGTCTCAATACCTCCATCTGAGGACCATGAGAATCCTCATCCCTCGCTATCACAAGATAATTCTAAGGAATGGGTCTTAGATTGTACTCACATAAAAAAGAGACCCTAAGATTTTGATGTAAGGTTCAGGGGTGTGGTGGGCCTCTGGCTAGTGAGTACTTCTCTACTTCCCTTCTGTAATACACTTCTTATAAACAGAAAAATCTTAATTACAAATTCTGAGTCTGCATTCTCTTTGTCCACAACTTATAGAAAATTAAGAAAGCTACATTTTATGTACACCTGAGTTTGGGACAGAGATTCATTGCTGCTGCAGGTGTACATGAACAGAATTTCTAAAGATGGGAGTGTGGAACATTTCCTACTGGCAGCTTCTATGGGAACCAGGCAACCAGTTCTAGAGAAAACAAAATGAGAAGGGAGAGCCAAGACAGGAGTCCAAAGGTATCTGCAAACACAGATGCACACAGAGCAAGGCATGGTGCTGCAGTGAGAAAGTAGGAGGGGCCTTCTGTGGTAGGGTCCCCCTCCCTAAGGAGAAAAAAAACACCTCAAGGCAACCTGGCTATGCATGTACATGACAACATCCCTCACGAACTTGTAACATGAGACCACTTAATCAGACTGCATGTTTGTGTGTTACCGTATATGGGAGACAAAGAAGTAGAAAACGTATTTTTAAAAACTACGCCATGTGGTGTTGGGGGCTCAGTTCTTCGGGTAAGAACCCAACTGAGCAGTGCCACCACAAATAAAGTTCTTCCTGGAAAGAAAAGCCTCGGTATCACGACTTTCTGTGCAAGAATCCTGCTACACTTCATTCCCTGAGTCAATGAGTGCAGTACATTTTTAGATGCTTTCTGAAGACCTGGGAAGGGAAGGCTTGAGCCTTGGGGATGCTTTGGGCATACTTTTCAAATATTTGCTTAACATTAATTTAGTGGGGGTAGGGTAAAACGGATTTTTCTATTATTAAAAAGAGTCATTTATTAATTTACTCTCACTGGCCAAAGCTATTTTAGCATGTTTTCTGCTTCATTCTTGCTCTCCATTTTCTCTTTTGCAAACTTATGAACCTAACAACTTCTTGAGAGTCATATTAAAAGGTTTAAAGTTTAGTTAATAAGTCTTTTGTTGCCATTATCAGCACTATCAAATATGTGACTGGGTGTCAGAATTTCAGCTATGATAGTAAAGCAAGTTTGTGGTGGTGCTGTTTGTTTTTTTTAATTTTCACTCAAGGATGCTGCCTACTTTGGAAGGAGAAGAACCAATTTGCATGTCACTAGTAATGTGAAATTGCATATGGAAACCTGCATAAACTGGCACTATATTGCAGGCTTATTCCAGTAATGTTTTAGGGCCCACCTAGACTGTAAAGCAATGGAAAGCCTTTCAGATGACTGCCTTTTAATTGGCCACCTGGCCTGAGGGGTGGGGGAGAATGCCCTGTGGGCTTGCTAGTACTGCTCAAGAGCAGACACTTCATCTCCCACACTGGCCTAGAAAAAACCTCCCCGACTGACCAGCCAAACACTAAATGTTCCAGCCCATTTCTGCAGTAGAAGGCAGGTTTCTATGGACTTCCCCTAGGACTTGTGCCTCTCCCAGTGGACCAGGTGCTGGAATTGACAGTGGCATTACTATACACCCTGCACCTTCTTAAGTCTGCATTCTGGCCCCCTATACTAACAGTGGTGTTTCATGAGGAATGGGGATGGAATCATTCAGTTATGAGATTGGAGGGCAGGCTTGCCATGGACCAGGCATGGAAGAGGGATAGAAGGTGGTAGATATGCAAAGAGGAAGCAGGCTGCAGTAGAAAGGAAGACTTCTGTCCAAAGGCAAATTCATTCACCCAAACCCATTTACTCTAGGCAGAGTCAGTAATTCTCACCTACCTTCTTCACAATGTCACTTGGGTGCTCTCAGCAGGGAGAGGGGCAATCCCGACTGCCTAGTCCCCACTGCCAATCCCCTCCTTAGTGATGACATTATCTGAATCCTCCCACCCACTGACTTCTTTCACAACCTAGAAATGCTCTGAAGTCTCTGGGGGAAGCAAATCAGATCTAGCTTTGGAAAAGCTAAGTTTTGTACAAACGCCAGGAAATGGAGCATTAATCCTAGGTGGTTAAATGAACTGTTAAAACAAATCAGGCATTGGGCTTATTATCTGCCTAGCCCAAAACAGAATAGTTGGGAATAGGAAATATATACATTTGAAACAAAATGAAACAAGGCATTATACTAGAGACCATGAGGTACTCACTCATGGTTACTTTTATCTGATATATGAATCCCCAAGTGAAATAAAGAGGAGAAAATTCTAGATTGGGAAGGGAGGGCGATGTGAACCCTTAGTTCAGTGGTTCTCAAACAGGAATGATGTGTCCCCCTGGGAATATTTGGCAATGTCTGGAGACATTTTTAGTTGTCACAACTGGAGGATGGCTCTGGCATCCAGAGAGTGCAGGCCAGTGGGTTGCTAAACACCACACAATGCACAGGGACAGCTTCCACAACTAATGATCATTTAGCATAAAATGTCAAGAATGTCAAGGTTAAGAAACCCTGTCCTAGTGCAGAGTTCTCAATTTTTAGCCTTCATCAGAATCCCTGAAGGACTTGTTAAAACACAAACTTCTAGGATCCCACCCCCAGAGTTTCCAATTCAGTAGTTCTGGGTGGAGTCTGTGACTCTGCTCTTCTAACAAGTTCTCAGGGGATTCAAAGGCTCCTGATGTGGGAACCACACTTTTGAGAGCCCCGTCCTAGTTCTCAACTCTAATTGCCCTTTCAAAGATCTATCTGCTTGAGAATTTGATACTCAAATACTACCAGTGCTCACAAAAGAAGGAAGCAAGAGGCTCCCCTTTAAGCAAAGAGACTTCCCAGAGACTTACTTAAAGTTTGGGAAAGTATCCCGGGAGGCAGGGGTAGGAGGGGGTCAATAAAATTGATCCAAATAAATTCTTTGCACATACAAAATAAAACTCAGATGCACAAAAAGAAATTTGATCAATAAATTAGTAAATTCAGAGTGAAGAGGGAGTAATTAACAGGCCCATTTAAAGTGCAGAATACATTAAATACAGAATGAGTGACTCCTCTGGGACCGATGAAGCAGAAAACACCGATGCATTTGAGAGGCCTGGAAGATTAGAACCATATTTCAACAAGGAGAAAACAAGAGAGAGAATGGAGAGACCAGAATGATGAAGATGCCAAGGCGGACGAGGATATGTATCAGGGCCTTTGGAGCCTTGGATATTGAAATCCTAGGAAAAGTTTAACAAAATTGGAGCTGTGCTCTTGTGTATCTCACAGGCCCAGGAAACTTAAGTAATCTGCTGTGAGAACCATGCAGGCCACACCTGGTCCTGAGCAGTTACTATCTCAAGTCCCTTTATGTTGGAGTAAACAAAAGGTTTATCCCCAATCAGGTGAAGCAGAGGCAGACCTCGCTGATCCAAAACAACCCCACAATGACCTTGGACACCTTGGCAGTCTGTAAGATCCCCTGCCAGGAAAACTGAGGCCAAAGCAGACTCATTGCCATTCAAGGCACTTGATTGATGGAAGTCAACTTCTGGGGCAATTTAATATTAAGGGCGAGTAAAAGGCTGTCCTACACCATATAGACACCCGCATACTAAACATATTCTCCCCAAGAGGTGAGACTTGAAGGAAGACAAATGTATGACTAATGGTAGAGCCATAAAGGTATAAATTACTGCTCAGATAAGCCAGGATATACTGAACCCTCAAATTACACATACAGTAGCCTCTAGATAAAGGTCAGATCCCTTGCTTTGAGGTGGACTTCACAGTCCAGTTCCCCACTTCACCACCAAGTGAGTTCTGCGACTTCTGTTGACAATGGAAATATAAACTGGATCAGCCATGAATATGAATCATTGTGATAATTCCTTTAGACCTGATGAAGAACCAGACTTTGGCCAAGAACTGCATCAGCAAGAAGACCACTTTGGGTTCTCTGCCTCCTTATCACACCTCTGAGACCTCTCTGAAACATAATAGCTTATCTTTGTCTAAGGGAACTCAGTCTAGCTCTGAATTTCACTCCAGATTAGTGAAGGGCTGAGAAGTAGTTTTTGCTTTCCATGGAGCCCTGGACCTCAGAGACCATTAAGAAACATTTTTCCAAGCCTGGAGAGCCTAACTCTGGGACAGAGAAGGAGCCCAGAACCCTGTTCAGAAGATCTTGGGAAGGGTCTCTGAAGTTCTCTGAGCCTAATTTTCCTCACAGGAGTAGTGGGGCCCAGGCCTTAGCCTTTAGTGGAGTGGGAGGGAGGTTGCTATGGTTAAAGCTACATCTTTTTTTTTTTTTTTAATTTCCCTCTGCTGTTTTCCATCAGGCCTTCCTCATTAGCTGGATGGGAAGATTTGCAGAGCCAAACCAGCAACTGATTCCCTCAGGCGATGTTTAAGTTCTAGTGCTTCCCCAGGCTTTGGGCATAAAAGTGCCTCCCAGGGTAAGGTGACTTGCCACACATTTGGCTGACACCTGCCTATGAAAAGACAGCTGAAACCACTTTCCTAGAGCAGCCCTGAAGCAGTCAAGTCAGTGCCCCCTTTAGCAGTCTTTCTTCCTAGTCAGACACAGATCCCGCTGCAAAGCCTGGAGATGAATTCTTAGTCTAGTGAACCCTTCCAACCTGCTGGTCAAGCCTTTGCATCACCATAGGTGGCTTAAATAGTCCTCTAAGTGTGAGGTCAGTTAAAAGGCATGAAGCTGAAAACTCCCAGGCTCTAAGAGGGAGAAGGTGGCTTGCAGGTCATGCCATCTACACTTTATGTAGACTACAACATCCCAGATGGAGGCATCCCACCTTTGAACACTTCTACTGGGAGGAAGCTCAGCATGTCATGAGGCAGCAGCCCTTCCACTGTTGAATAGCTCTGATGGTTAAAAGGTCATCCTTTTCCCCAATCCCCATCTGCTTTCCTATTTCCTGTGGAGCTACATGGAATATGTCTGCTGATCCTGCCATCTGAGGCTATTTCCATTTGTGTCTCTGCAACTATACCAGATGGTTTGTAAGGGCAAGGAGCATGTCTCCCACTCCTTATACATCCTTACAGGGTGGTGGTTGGCTCTAAGGCTACCAGCTAGTATTCTTAGCTGTGCCCTGAGTTTCTTCACTTGTGGTGACTGTCCCCTCCCACACACCCCCTTTCCTTCCTCAAGTCTAAATTATGTTCACTCCAACTTCTCCCCCTGCTCATACCAGGGCCACCTTTGAGGGAAAAGGTAAACTTCATGGCCATTGTTGGGAAATGTCCAGAGCAAAGAAAATTATCTCCTTGAACTCCAACTACATCAATATTCTCTCTCTCTCTCTCTCTCTCTCTCTCTCTCTCTCTCTCACACACACACACACACACACACACACACACACACACACACACACCACTATCACCACCACCACTCTTTGTATTTAGGAGAATGTGAGCACAAACTTTAATGGTAGTCTTGATGGAGAAACAAAATTCTCAAAATGCAATATAGGACCTGAAGAGGATGGGTGAAACAGAGAAAGCAAGGGCACTTCATACTCCTTGCCTTAGGGCATTATCAGCACAACAGCAAGTGCATATCTCTCTCCCTCTCTTTGAACCATTTGTATCTGTGAGTCAGTGTGCACATGCAGGGAGATGGATCCCACCTCCAAAAGGCCAAATGACTACATCCAGGGCATAGCAATGTTGCCCTCCTAGGATGTCCTTTCGCATTTTCTCTCCATGAATCTAACTCCTTCCACCCTTCAAGCCCCTTGTCCAATCTGACAGGAAATGTCCTGTCCTTTCCTCAACTCATCTTGTGCTTCTCTATGCTAACTCCTAGCATTTGAAGGAATATTCGATTTTCTTTCTTCTTTGTTAAACATCTTTATGTTTTGTCTCTTTCTGTAGATTGCAGTCTCCTCAGAGACAGGGACTAGGATGGTGATACTTCTGCACTTGTCATAAGGCCTGGTACAAGGAAGAACAAACAGCTGGGGTTTAAATAAATGTTTGATTTATAAATAACAAGAAAGGAAGGCTACCAGTGAGTAAGGTATATAGGTTAACCTAAGATTCCTGCATTATCAAGACATTGAGTATCTGCTAAGTATAAAGTGCCCATTAACTTAGTGTGATAGAACCCCATTGGCAGAAGATGCCCAAATCCTCTCTTCCTGCAAACCCAGAACATACAATCTGTTCTTCACCCAAAAATTCCACCTGGTCACATCCCTGGTAGCCCCTTGTCAGTATAGCCTCTGTGAAACTGTCTCTACTCATAGGGATGGGTTTGCCTGAGCCATCTACCATCTCATACTTGGGACACAGTATCTGTGAAATGATACAATATTTTTGAAAAATGGAGGAAATGCTCAACTTCAACAGCAAACCTTGTGAAGTTCTGGTGAAAAAAAAGTCAGTCTAGTCTCTAAGGGCCTTCTTAAAGCAAGGAAATGAGCCCAGTGTGTAAGGCTGCTGGTGTATATTGTTGGCTTGATAGTATACCAATTCCTGATGAGACTCCATCAAACACTAAAAGCATCTGTGTATATAGAATGTAGCTCCTGAGGACATAGGGTGTGTGGGACAGGCAACCATATAAGTATGCCTCAGGACATTTTGTACACCCTCTACCTGGACGGGTCTCCCCTTGTCATACTTCATCACTAGCTCTTTCTTGGTTTTTGTCCAAGATCTCCTACAAAAGACCTATCTAAAGAAGTTCCCCACCAAAATTTGGTAACTTAGCTTGCTTTCATAGCACTTCTTATGATTTGTCACTTTAAAATATATTCATTTACTCATATTTTGTCTATGTCTCCATATACTTATACTCTCTATATACTTAGAATATAATAAACTCCAGTTAAGACATGGCTATGTCAGGGTGCCTGGGTTGCTCAGTCACTTGAGCATCCAACTCTTGATTTTGGCTCAGGTCATGATCCCAGGGTTGTGGGATCAAGCCCCACATTGGGCTCCACACTGAGCCTGCTTAAGATTTTCTATCTCTCTGCCCCTCTCCCCTGCTCTTGCTCTCTCTTTCTGTTACATATATATATATATATATATATACACACACATATACACACACACACAAATATATGTATATGTATGTATATATATATATGTTTCACTCCTCACTATACTCACTGTATCTCCCACTGGACAATTAGTGATCAAAAATTGAGTTAAATGATTATGTGCCAGTGTGGCAGAACAAAAATCACAAGGAATTTCAAGTCAAGTGAGCTAGTTCCAGTTTAGCTTAGCCATTTATTGGATGTATGGGGTCAGACAAGTTGTTTAACCTCTCAGAGCCTCAGTTTCCTCATTTTTTAATGATATAATATCACATATTTCACAATACTATTTGGAGGGAAAAAAGATATGAGAAAGTACTTGATAAAATATCCTGTATAATCTGAAATATTTTAGTATTCTGTGAGGCACCCAAAACAGTACCCCCACTTCCTCCCTACAATGCCTACCACAGGTACCTGAAACCCAATCATCAGTCACACCCTTGGATTAACGCTATCTTGGAGACATAATACATTGAAAACCACATGAACCTTTAGTGCAGGCATTTGACCTTAACATTACCTGGCAGAGAGAAGGTTTCCCTAGAGGGTGGCACCCAGAATAGACAATCTCAGGATGAGGGGTGATGGGAGGAGAACCTTGAAATGCCTTAAGCTTCGAAGACTTTTAGAGAGTGAGTGCAGGCCAGGAGAGGGGGCAACTGCAGCAGAGGCCCTGCTCGAGCCAGGCCACTGAGTTGTTAGGCAGAGGGAAAACACAGCAAGGAAGGTGCAAGTGCCAGCTACAAACTTTCTCTCCTTCACCTGTGTGTATCTCAGGAACACTTGACTTTACAGAATCCATGTGTGTGCACTAGAAAGAAGAGACGGAAGCCAGGGAAGCCAAAGAAGCCGGAGAGCAGGAAACGGAGACCAAGGGAGCTGTACTTAATCATAATAACCATCAGTATTGACTTTGGTGCCATCTTAAAGGAGCCATTTGTTATAAAAACCAATAGTCAAAACCCCAAGTCAGCCAGGCTTTGTCTTATGAGCTCTAAAAGTAATGGTATTTTGCTGTTCGTTTGTTTTAATTTTCCAAATTCGAATGTAATTTGAAATCAATTCAAAAATTGATTTATTTCTTCTAAACAAAGAGACATTAAAAGGAGAAAGGAAGGAAGAAAGAAAGAAGGACAGACAGACTGGGTTTTTCAGTGAATCAAATACTAACACCCCAAAAGCAGGAAACCAAGGCAGTAATTACTCCCTGAACTGAGAAGTATGAAAAGAAAATGGGTGAGAACCATGACTACATGAACAATATATAAAACCTCTCCAGAGTGTAAGCCAACAAATCACTTACCTACTCTTTCAACAATGACATATAAAGCTAGAAGAAACACAGTTAAGGTCAATTGGCTTCTGGTTTTTAAAGTACCACCTCATTTTAATCAGCTCCCCATGCCATTCTTCATCTCCAGCTGGAAAACTGAGCAGCTAAATTGGAGTTGTTTGCTCTTTTTCCACGTAGCTCAAAAACAAAGTGGAAACAGTTGAGTGATCTTCCAGTCAAGACAGATTGGAAAAGGTTAGCTGATTATTTTCCAGCCAGGCATCGTGAGGATGTCTGCACCTTAGTATGATCACCACAATCCAGGGTCTGGCACTCTACAAGATCTTAGTTCTGTCATTATCCCCAGCCTCTGGGGACTGGCTCAGACTAGCCAAACTCACACTAAACTGACTGATAACATGGACTTCCAAGTTCTTAACAGATAATTGTGGGATGGACCTATCCAATAACCAGAATACTTAGGCCTGCTATCCTGGTCTCTAGGAAAGAAACTGAATTCCTTAAACAATCTAAAGAAGAGAAAATAAATATGAGCTACATTAGTTTAAATCTAGTTTCATAGCAGTGCCTGGGTGGCTCAGGCAGTTGGGCATCTTGATTTCGGCTCAGGTCATGATCTCACAGTTCTTGAGTTTACATCAGGCTCTGTGCTGACAGCTCAGCGCCTAGAGCCTGCTTTGGATTCTGTGTCTCCTTCTCTCTCTGCCCCTCTCCCACTTGCGCTCTAAGAAATAAATAAACGTTAAAAAATTTTTAATCTAGCTTCATGACTTCATATAACAATGCTTGATTTTCTGATCTGTATAAAAGAATAATATTTATCACTTAGCATTGTTTTTTATGATACTTGAAAATATTTTGTGAAGAACGTGATACAAATGGAAGTGGTTATTTTTAGCAACAAGAAGACAATTTAATGCACAAAACAATCTGAGAAAGGAGAACTGGAGCATTCTGTAGGCAGTTTTACTCCCACTCTGGTGGAACCCAAAACATTCTACCTTCCACTCAGACTGCTTTTCTAAGGACTCAGCTACCACACAGACCCTCAGTCCCTTGGACATGTAGAGAAATCACAGGTCTCTAACTCACCTATTTCAAAATTTCCTATCATACAGGAAGAGCTTCCACCATCCTGACATCTCCTGAAGCACATGCTGAACTTAGTGATACCGCAGGGTATCAATCATGAATTCCCTTTGAGATGGACGCCTTCCTGAGGACCTCTCCCTGTCTGGCATTTAGACTTATCCCTCTTCAACAGCTGCACCTTCATGCATCTGTCACAGGGGGGCCACAAGAAACTGCACTTATCTATTCCAGGAAGATTCATGAGGCCTTTAACTTTAGGGGGAGTCCTTTTCTGACCTGATCCTCCAGTTCTGGAGAGGCTCCTGTTTTGAGAACAATGAGAAATGCCCATTCAGAGCCAGGGCATGGAAAGGTGAAATTGGGGAGGGGCAGTGACAGTATAGAATGCATAGTTCTAAACCACTGGATATTGAATCAATTCTCTGGGACAGTGAAAAACAGGCATCATTCACAATGGCAAGGCATAGAACATGAGAAAATAAGGGGACCCTAAGGCACATTTCAGAAGTCAGAGTGGTAAACCCAACAGGGATTTCCCAGTGTCCTTAGAATCAAATTCAAGGGGTGCCTGGGTGGTTCAGTCGGTTAAGCGTCCGACTTCGGCTCAGGTCATGATCTTGTGGTTTGTGAGTTCAAGCCCTGTGTCAGGCTCTGTGCTGACAGCTCAGAGCCTGGAGCCTGCTTCAGATTCTGTGTTTCCTTCTCTCTCTGCCCCTCCCCTGCTCATGCTCTGTCTCTCTCTGTCTCAAAAATAAATAAGACATTAAAAAAAAAGAATCAAATTCAAGTTGTGTATCATGGCCCATGAGGGCCTGAGTGACCCACACTCTGCTTTATTACATATATTCACACCCTCTCCAGTCACTACACTCCATCCATATTGACCCTTATATTCTTTACACCTGCCAACTCATTCTCAGCTTGGAGTCTTTGCACCTGCCGTTCCTTCTGTCTGGGACCCCCTTCTCCCATATCTTGGTCTGGCAGAGTCTTTCCCATCAATCGGCTTCCAGCTCAAATGTCACCTCCTCTGATGGCCTTTCTGCTAATGTTGCCACTCCCTCAGCCACTCTCTCTCCCATTGCCATGTTTTATTTTCTTCATGGCATTTACCTAACATTATATTACTTTTTCCTTTATTGTATGATTCTACTGCAACAGACAGGACAAAGAACCAGAATAGGAGAGACTGAAGAATTGCAAGGCAATGGAGCACCTGGGTGGCTCAGTCAGTTGGTTGTCCGTCTTCAGCTCAGGTCATGATCTCACGGTCTGTGAGTTCGAGCCCCGCATTGGGCTCTGGGCTGACAGCTTACAGCCTGGAGCCTGCTTCAGATTCTGTGCTTCCCTCTCTCTCTGCCCCTCCCCCTCTTACACTCTCTCTCTCATTCTCAAAAATAAATAAACATTAAAAAAATAAAAAATGAATTGCAAGCCAGAACAGTTAACAGGCTGTGGGGAGAGACAAATGCTGAAGGCCAGGAGAGAAAGGTCTGGTCTTGTGCATGTGTCTGAGCAGACTGGGTCTTTTTAAGTTAGCTAGGGTCAACATGCATGGAGCATCTACTATGTACCAGCCACTTTGCATACATTATTCCCTGCCTCATATCTCCATAGAGGAACTATTCCTCTAATGCTTAGGAGGAAAGAGTATTAGAATCCCCCATTTGCCCCTCTCCACTGTAGGAAGAGCAAACATTAATTGGGCACTAACCAGAAGGTTTAGGGTCACTTTACTGAAATGATAATGTGGGCCTTTTGTCTCTAGCACTTTCTCAGCTTCTAGTCTCCCATTCTGTAAGCCCATCTGTGTGTGGGAGTCTCAACTGGAAAAGAAAAAAAAAGGCCAGCATTCTCCAGCTTTCTAAGCCTATAGCTATTTTGGACGGGATAATCAGAATCCCCATTCTATCTCACACCATATCATCTGGCCCAACTTTAACAGAGAACCTTGTTTTTTAGATATAGACAGGGAAATGATGGAATGTGTTAGAGTTGGGTCACTGAGGTTTTTATCCTAGCTTTGCCACCTACTGCATGACCTTGAATAAATTATTTAATATTTCTGTCTCTTAATTTTCCCCTCTATAAAATAGGAATATTAATAATATCTATTTCATATGGTTGATATAAGGATTTAGCAATATGATACAAAGGATCTAGGGGCACTTGGGTGGTACAGTCAGTTAAGTGTCCAACTCTTGATCTCAGCTCAGGTCATGATCTCATGGTTCAGGAGTTCGAGCACCACATCGGGCTCTGCATAAAAAGCACAGAGCCTGCTTGGGATTCCCTCTCTCCCTCTCTCTTTGACCCTTGCCTGCTAGCTCACTCTCTCTCAAAGTAAATAAATATTTTAAAAAATCTTAAAAATCATTTACTCTCTGGGCACCTGGGTGGCTCAGTTGTTTAAGCGTTCGACTTCAGCTCAGGTCATGATCTCATGGTTTGTGAGTTTGAGCCCCACATCGGGCTCTGTGCTGACAGCTCAGAGCCTGAAACCTGCTTCAGATTCTGTGTCTCCCTCTGTCTCTGCCCCTCCCCTGCCCACACTCTGTCTCTCTCTCAAAAATAAGTAAACATTGAAAAAGGTTTTTTTTAGAATCATTTACTCTCTTTAAAAAATATATCTTGCAAACCATTGATCAATTAATAAATTTCAGTTATCACTAATGAGGTACTAAGGGTATGGCATTGATCTACAACTAATTCCTTGTGTTTGCTGTCAGTTGATTAGATCCAAGAAGGGTAGGTAGACAGATTAGACTCACAAATCTCCAACATGGCCTGGAAAACTTAGGGAATAAACACAAAGAATGGCATTTGGAGACTAAGGTACTATGTTAAGAGACCAAAGTTTCTGCTGTGCCTCACCCACATTTTTGTTCAGAGCCTTCAATGTAACTTCATTTGGTATCCTCAGGTTTGAGTCTGGGACCATTATTAACAAGTATACATCTTTATTTTGGGTATCTAGGGACTCAGGGATATGGCCTTGGAAAAGATCAAAGTGAGCTTCTGAGGCCCTTAAATTACAAAGGCAGCAGAATTTTCATGAGCTTCACAATCCCCTGGGAAGAGGACAAGGTCCTTACTAGTCTCAGGAATGGTTCATCTCAAAACAAGTAGGCCACTAGGTCTAGGGTAAGCATTAGTTGCTCTCTAGTTAATAGAGTTGGCCTTTTTGTTTGTTTAGCGAGATTGCTCCTCTGTTAGATTTCCCAACTAGGACAGTGGTCCAAGACTTTAAACCAGAATAGCAGCTAGATTCTTTAGGAGTTAAAGAGCACTAATGTGGAATTGGGGGCTTTTAAGTGGTTAGTGTTGGGCTTTGTTAGGTGGCATAGTAACAGCTGCTCCAAATTTTGTCTCCCTTGATCTTGTCTGAAATACCATGCAGGATCAAGGAGTAAGCCTTAAAGGGACAAACCTTGGGTCTATTTGAAAGGTCCACAGGCTCCCTGGAGTCTCTCCCTGGCCAATTCAACCTATTCAGGGTATGCGGACTTCTTGTTTTATAATTAACAAGGAATAAGTGGTCCTTTTCTGATGTTTGCCAAGGGGCCTAACATCATAAGTTGTGAGAGATGGCCACTTACTCTGACACTGCATCTTCCCCGTTCTCCTCCTCCTTTACCCATCTCTTCCAAGTCTCTGTTAACTTATTCTACAGACCCCAAATTGAATATTCCCCAAGTATGTTGGCTTGTTTACTTTGCTCTTTTCCAACCTATGTTGTGTAGACTCATCCACTGCCAAAGCATCAACTCTCACCTCCAAGAAGATGATTCTAGAACTAGGTCCTATTTGCAACTGTATTTCAGATCTGCATTTCATATCTTCTATATGTAGTGCTATGCTAGTAAATTTTTAACAGTCTGCTTGTGTCAAGAGCATGGAAACTCTGATTTCTAGTTTTTGCCAATTTCCATGCTATCAGTACTCCCACCATGGCTAATTTAATGCTATCATAATGAGGTCACTGAACACAGAGTTGAAAAGAGACATGCACAATTGGCTCTCCCAAACCAGTACATGCTAGATCCCCACATTACTCTGGCTATAGGTAGCCTCCACTTGCTGGTCTTACTGTTTTTCTGTGTTGCATTTTATAAGAGTGGTGAGGACACTGATGGACAAAACCAAAGTTAGGCCCTAGACAAAAAGACTCAAAGAAGCTACTTGGTCTGTTCCTGGTCTAGGGCAGAAGCATGAAGGACAAAAGTAGTCTTTTCAAATATAAGGTCTGGATTAACAAACCAGAGGAGGAGCTTACAAAAGGGTTACAAGACCCTAGACAGTAGTCTAAACAGATAAAGTATGGCTTTATGGTTAACATCCATTCTCTGGAGCCAGACTACCTGGGTTTATCTTCCAGCTTCACTTCTTGCTAGCTATATAACTTTGGGCAAGTTTCTTAGCATCTCTGAGCCTCAGTTTCCTTATCTTGAAAGTGGGGAGACTAACAGTTCCAGTTTCATAAGGTTGTGTTGAGGATTCAGTGAAATCATTTTCACAAATGTTGCAGAACGATACACTCAATAAATGTTAGCTGTTATTATAAGACAATGTGCCTTCCCTGCTAGAGATATTCCTTGGCAGATGTTATAAGAAGGGCTATGGTCAGAGAGTTTGAGAGGTTCTGTCCTAGTTACACATATACTTGAAAATCACTATGCCAGCCAAGTACCTCTCCTCATTCCTCCCTTTTCACTTCTTCTCAATTCTATCCCTTGCCAGGTTATTCCCTCCTGCTTAAAACGCTTTTCCCCTCCTTTATCTCTACCTATCCAAATGTAGCACAATTCCACCTCCTAAAACACCACTGTACTTATGATCAATACTATGCAATTTAACACTTAATTGTTCTTTAAATCTTTCATGATGCCTACATTCGTCACTCCTAACAATTAAGACATTAAATGCCACTACTGAAATGAAAATATCATCTGGTTCATAGTAGGTGCTCAGTATATGTATAGGCACTCTGGAAAATGGTTAGGGAAGTATGCAAACATGCCTCAGCAACTAGTCATTACCAGGCATTAGTGAAACATATTTGGCATAACAGTTTGGTTTGTAGACCATGGCTCCAGTGTCAGACAACTTGGATTCAAATCCCAGCTCCACAGCTTGCCACCTATGTGATCTTAAACAAGTCACTTGGACCTTGATTTCTTCATCTGTATAATGGGTATAATAATACCAATCAACCTCATAAGGTTGTTGGGAGGATTTAATGAATTTGTATAAAGCATTTAGCAGAATGCCTGTAAGTGTTGGCTTACATTTTAAGTGTTGGCTGCTAATGTTACTATAAATTGCTTTGTCAGATTAAGTGAACAGGGTCTCCTTAAAATTGAATACAGAGCATATATACTAAAAAAGAGTCAAAGGATGGGGTCAACAGGGAAAGGACAGGCCTAAGGAAGAAGCTGTAGGGAGGGGCCCTGGGGGCCCTAAGAGAAGCCATGCTATGAAAGGGGACTCCTAAATTTAGAGCACTCAACACAAACTTCTGCAGCCTCCCAGATTTATCTTAGTCTGTGACTAGAGTATGCTAGCCTGTCCCAAGTTGTGCTCTAAGAAAGAGAAGAGCTAACATTGCATTTTTGAAAGACTCCCATTTGGTTTATTAAGTAATTAACTTCTTGATACACAAAGGACAAAGCACTAAGGGGCCCTCTGAAGCCAATTAAAGCCCAAATGGCTGGATTGCAGTAAAGAATAGGTACTCAGGGAAAAGCCTTCCCTTTCTGAGGCTACCTCCCACCAATCTACTAATTAGACTGAGGAGAGGAAGAAAGGATGGCAAGGAAGCTGGGAAGTGCCAACCTGTAGAGGGGTGGGAGGTCTGGGAGCCAAAAGGAAATTAGGCAAAGCTCAGGCTGTCCCTCACTGAGTGTTAAGCAGGAACTACCCAAGCACAAAGCACCACATCTGGCCCTCTGCTGGACTGGGATCACCGACCCTCTACAAAGGCCCAGAGCCAATTTATAATGCTCTATATGTGATTATCCACAGCTACTTTGGAACTACAGACTAACCTCCCTCTGGGTCTCTGAATATTCCCAAGAGGCCCAGGTCATTGGTACTCAGTAGAGAGTCATTCTAATGTTAAGATGAATCAGGCATAACATAAAAGATAAAGCCCTCAAAATGAGCAAGTTGGGCTTGTAATGGATCAAATAATGTTATTCCCTTTCCATATTATTTGAAATTGTATTTTAGATACACATGGTTCTTCCCTTCCAAAATAAAGCTCCTTGTGTTGTAGAACCATCCCTTACTTGTTCCTCTATTTCCCACTAGTGCCTAAAACAGTGCCCACAGAAAGTAAGTGCTCAATACATGTTTATTGAATTGAAATATGTTTGTATCTCAAATATGGCTAAGGATGAGAGAGGAAAAGAACTAGGAAAATTTTCTGGACATCTGCAGCAACATTCCTTCTCTTTGTAGATTTTCTGCTCAGTAACCTTGACTAAAGACCCTGGGCATACAAGAACTATTTACCAAGATGTGTGACGAATTATACAAGAAATAAAATTCACTGGGATCTAGATTTCCTTGTTTCCCCATTGTCAGCAATGGCCTTACCTCCTAAAAAAAAGTCCTCTAAAAAAGAAAAGTAAAAGACACATAAAGTTAAATGTTTTTAACTGAGATTCAGCTCTAGGTTCTATATAACTTGAGGCAGTGTGGTTTAATAGAAAGAGCACAGACTTTGAAGTGTAGGAACTTGAACAAGTTACTTAACCTCTCTGAGCCTTTGTTTCCTATCTGTAAAATGGCAGAATATTAACATAACTTATCTCATAAGATTTTGATGTCTAATCAAGTTTATACTTCTAATACATTTAGAAAAAATGCCTGACAATAATAAGCACTTTATAAATTTTAGTAATTCTCTGTATGAGGATTAAGTGAAATAAAATGTGATGAAGCATGTAAAGCAGGGGTCATAGTTTTTATATAATTAGGACTCAGACATGTTTGGGTACATCCAGTACAATCTTTAGACAGCCCTAAAGAAAGCTATTTCTACAAATAGCCCCTGAGGTAGCTCCTGGAGAAAAATTGTGGGACTAGAAGGAATAAGGCACATTGACCTTGATCAAGGGGGAGAGTGGGAGGGATAAAATAGCATAATCCTCGAGAATCCTGAGTACAGTGGGGTATCTACCACTTGGATTTGTTTCCTAGCCCCAATCCCACATGGCTTATGTCTGAATAAGGAGTAATCGAGCATGTAAGGACATTAAAGAGTATTACTAAAAGCTGTAAGAGAAAAGTTGCTGAGCTAAGTAACTTTGGAGGTAAGTGTTGACAGTAAGACTAATGACAAAAGGCACCATATATAAGCACCATACTCCATTTGAGAAAGTGGTTTCCCACAGGACTATGGGTTAACAATTTTGATGCCACTATACATGTATACTAGAATTGAACAATTAAGTAAATGGATGGCAGATGGTGGGAGCCAGTTACCTCGCTATTGGAATGGGAGGTCACAGATAATTGAGAGAGGCTAAAATGATCCATGTGATAACAGAGGTGGAGACATCAATTTTAACTGATGTTTAGCTTAATATAGATTCATATCACTACATGTAGAAATATTTATATAGATATATGTATACACATGTGTTAGTATAGACACACATCTCTTTACTGTCTGCTAAGAGGGTCTAGAAGCAATGACACCTCGATAGCAACAAGCACACCTAGTGCCCAGATCCTGGCTTCTAATACCACTCTCCAAAAAATAAATAAATAAAAAGGAACCATGGCTCCTTGGAGAAATGGCTGACTCTACAAATGAGGTATAAAATTAAGGAATTGCTAGAAATTAAGGAACTGCTTTGAAAGTAATTTCACACACATGCGCACGTGCACACAGGCACATGCTGATGAGATATTTATACCAAAGGAATAAAGGGATACAAGAGTCAAATGAAAAAGCTTCCAGTGGCCAAAGTGGTAGCCATTGTAGCAACAAATTAATAAAATACTAGAAAAATCTACACTCATTACTCATGGTAATTACGTTCCATAAACTCTCCATGAACACTGAATTAGCAAACACTCAACCATTGCTCCTAAGGAAAATACAGGGTTGGGTTCCTACAAGCCTCCTGATACAACATTTTCTTTAATTTATCAATATATAACCTTGTTTTATGTAGGTTTCTGTTTAAAGACAACTTATTTAATATATACTGTTGAATCATTAACATTGAACTCATGGACAAGAGCACTATAACTCCTGACTGAACAAAGTTTATCCAACATATGTATTTTCTCCATCACAGCCTTCTTACACTTGGGAGCACTAGACAGTACTTTGGCACTAAGCTTGCAGGACATTTTAAGGTGTGAAATCACTAATAAAAATGGAAAAAAATGAGAAAACATGACATTAAATAGATGATGAAAAGGGTACTTATTTATGAGAGGCAGAACAAGAAGGCAGAGTATTGCCTTGTTCGACCTCAGCTGGGAACATGCACTTAAGGCTACTCAAGTGTTTTGTTGTTCTGCACATGTCTGAAAATGAACATGAAAGTGCTACAAGTATTGATTTGGGAGTTACAAATAAATTTTAACAAGCAGGCAAATTCAAAAATACAGAATCCATGAATAAGCATTAACTAAACTAGGTTATAACCCAGAAGTTTAAAATAAATATCAATGAGTCCATACTGATATAAATAGTTGAATAAACAAATAGGGAGAAGAAACCAATCTCCTGTGCATAAGATTCCAAATAATGTATATAAATACTCCACCCTCAAGATATTCCCCACTCCTTAAACATTGGCTATGCATAGTGACTTCCTTGCAAAGAGTATAGAAAGGTGCTTAAAAAATAGTAGCTCTACAAGAGAAACCTGACAAACACTACCTCAGCCAGGTAATCAATTTCAACAACAACTGTAATAAGTCACACTGACAGTAGGTACCCTTGATATAATGTGATGAGAACAGCATTTTACCTGTGTAGTCTTCCTCCCAATACCTATAGCTCATGGTTATGTAACCATGAGAGAAACAGACAAATCTCAATTGAGGGAAATTCTATGAAATATTTGGCCAGTACTCTTCAAAACTGTGAAGATCATCAAAAATAAGGACTCTTAGAAACTGTCACAGACAAGAAGAATCAAAGGAAATATGACTATTAAATGTAGTGTGATCTCTTGGATGGAATCCTCAAGGAGAAAAAGGACATTAGGAAAAGACAGAAGAAATCTGAGTAAAGTACGTACCTTAGTTAATAATAATGTATTAATATTGATCCACTAATTGTGACAAATGTACTATAATAATGTAAGAATATTACATAATAGGGGAATCATAATAGGGGAAACTGTAAGGTATATAAAAACTCCCTGTACTATCTTCTTAACTTTTCTGTAAACCTAAAAACTATTCTAAAATAAAAGATTAGATTAGTCAAGAAAATTTATAAGGTTATCATCATTCCTGCTTGAGGACACCTACCAAAAATACATATAAAGCAAGAGATACCCATTCTCCCCTACCTTAAAACAAATATCCAGATGCTCTGGCATTGTGAACAGTCCTGTGCTTTGTTGTCAATACCCAGAAGATCCACAGGAACAGAAAGAGACACTGGAGTTAAGCAGAGAAGGGGCAGCACCCAAAAAACAGCAAAGCCTAATGGGAGATAGTAAGAAAAGATGAATACCTACTTAATGTGCCACAAAGCACCAAAACATGGCAGACTTGTTCATGATCACAAGAGTAATACCAACAAAGAACTTAAAGAAAAATTTAAGAGACACAACAGAGGACTGGGATCCTACAAGCAGCAGATGGAGCAAGGGCCAATGGTATTGAATTATGTACTATTATTAAGAATGCTGAAAACTAAGGAATCTTAGAGGTTACATATACAGCATCTAGCCTATAATAGGTTCTGCAAAAGTCCAGTTGCCTACCAATGTGCCAAAGTTGTCTCATCCCAGCTTACAAGAAACCATTGCTAAATTTTCAGAAAATCTTGTTAAACCTTTTTGAGCTAATTGTTAAACACAGCCATTATTAAAAACTATGTATATCTACAATTAAATTATGTTAAAACTAAAGGAAATACTCAAAGCATATCATTTCCTAACTCTTATACTATATTTTACTATTCTCTCTGTCGTTGAGGTTATTTGCATCTATAGTCTCTGTAAGGTGGAAATACCTTATAACACATCTCTTCCAACTCCTCATTCAGTGACATCACAATTTTAGCTCAACATCAGCCATAGTGGAAAGTATTTACAATGTGGGGATTTGTAAATGCTAAAAACCAAGGTATGATTGATAATTCTGTTAGTTATCTAAGCTAAAAAAAGTGATGGGAAAAGTGTTAACACATTATTTTTTAAATATTGCATTGGCATATTGGGGAGCTTGGAAAGATCACCGAGTATGAGGATGCTGAGCTCACCCTGCCCCATATTTACATCTAGATATCATCCATATCCAAGTCAAAAGACAGGAGAGCAATCTGAAGACAGGCAGAACAAACTCCCCAACTAAGTATAGAAAGGATGCTGCATCTAATAGGTTAGGAAAGTCTGAAAAGTGGAGGGAGGGTGCCTGCAGGAGAGAGGGAGCTATGCACGTGGAAATGGGAGAGATACAGGCCCTTGAACCAGGGAGCTCACATAGGGACGGCTTATCCCCATAAAGTTTTGCTTTAAAAACCAGAGGGACTAGAGGCACCTGGGTGGCTCAGTCAGTTAAGCATCTGACTTTTGGTTTTGGCTCAGGACATGATCTCACAGTTTGTGGGTTTGAGCCCTGCATTGGGCTCTGGACTGACAGCATGGAGCCTGCTTGAATTCTCTGTCTCCCCCTCTCTCTGCCCCTCCTGTACTCACGTTTTCTTTCTTTCTCTTTCTCTCTCCCTCTCTCTCTCTCTCTCTCTCTCTCAAAATAAATAAACTTTTTAAAAAATCTTTTAAAAAAACAGAGGAGCTAAATTCTATGAGTTTCTAAAACCATTGGGACTTGAATCCTGGAGCTTTACAAGTTAGCTCCCTCAACACTGGGCAAGCCAGAAAGGCAAGTGATAGCTGGGTCACCACACTTAAAGAGACAGCAGCCTACGCAGAGAGGCAACATAAAAATGGCAGTTTAACACAACACCAGGGGGAAACAGGAGACAGATCTCTTCCTATTGATTTTGGAGCATGTTGGGGGACTTCTCTGAAAACAAGGAAGCTGGCAGGCACCTTTTTCTCCCCCATCCTGCAGCATAAACACACAGCCACTGTGAGAGGCAGGGATGTACAGATACTTGCAGCCTCAGCCCAGGGCTCAGGGCAAATTTTGTTAAAACTGCATGTGCACTTCCCAGGCACTAGATGCATAGCTGCTGCACAGCACCCAGCTGTACACCCACAGCCACCATCACACACAGGGCCCAGCCACACCTAGGACCCTCACATGCCAGACCCAGCCTTTCACTCCTGGCCACCCCAGCATGTAGACTCCAGCCAACACAGCACTTCAGGGAATCCAGCAATGGCCCACCAAAAATTCTACTACCACCATCACCCTGCTCCCAAGTTCCCCAGTGGGCCACCTCAGAGCTGGCCTGCCTGGTTCCCCCTAACACCACAGAGAGCAATTACAACCAACAATGGTCAGAAGGTCAGGGCAGATGATTGCACTGAAAGAAAAAGTGATTCCTACAACAGCAGGGCATAAACAGCACACAGAGGATACTCTCCTAAAGTGCCAGGTTCTGGTGAACAGGAGACACTGCACTGCAGGGCACTCCAGGATCTCATCTTCATAAAGTCACTACTTTTAATAGCAGAAGACATAGTTGACTTTCTTAGCACAAAGAAACAGACACAGAGAGGCAGACAAAATGAGAACACAGAGAAATTTATCCCCAATGAAAAAAACAGGACAAGGCCACAGCCAGAGATTTAAGTGATGCAGATATAAGTAACATGTCTGACAGAGAATTTAAAGCACTGATCATAATACTACTCACAGATCTGAGAGAAGAGTGGAAGACATGAGTGAGATCCCTAACACAGAGATAAGCAATAACAGAGATAAAAGGCTCAATAAACAAAATGAGAAACCCACTTGATGGAAGGAAGAATCAGTGGAATTAGTCACCTAGAAGACAGAGTAATGGAAGTAATCCAACTGAACAAAAGAGAAAAAAGAATTACACAAAACAAGAATATATTTAAGGAACTCAGTGACTCCATCAAATGTAAAAACATTCATATTATAGGAGTCCCAGAAGAAGAAAAGGGGGTGGGGGCAAAAAACTTATTTGAAGAAATAATAGCTGAAAACTTCCCTAATCTGGGTATGGAAACATACCCAGATCCAGGAGGCATAGAGAATTTCCATCAAAATCAACAAAAGTGGTGTGACCACACCAAAACATTGTAATTAAATTTGCAAAACGTAGTGAAAAAAATCTTAAAAGCAGCAAGACAAAATAAGCCCGTAACTTACAAGGGAAAGCCCCTAAGGCTCATAGGAAATTTTTCAACAGAAACTTTGCAAGTCAGAAGGGAGTGGCATGATATATTCGAAGTGCTGAATGGGAAATATCTGCAGCCAAGAACACTCTATCCAATAAAGCTATCATTCAGAATAGAAGGAGAGGTCGTTTCCCAGACAAAAACTAAAGGAGTTCATGACCACTAAGCTAGCCCTACAAGAAATATTAAAGGGGACTCTGACTAGAAAGGAGAAACCAAAAGTGACAGTATAAAAGGTATGAAACACAAAAGCAATAAACATAAAAATTTCTCTTAAAAAAATCAGTCAAGGAACTCACAAAAAAAGGATATAAAATATAATAACATTTACCTGAAACATGGGGAAGAGAGAAGAACGGGTTCAAACTTAAACAACCATTAACTTAGTATAGATTGCTATATGCAGAAGAGGTTCTATATAAATCTAATGGTAACCATATATCAAAAACCACTAATAAACATGCAAAGAATAAAGAGAAAGAAATGCAAATATATCACTAAAGAAAAATCAGCAAAACATGAAAGAGAAAGATAAAAAGAGATCAGAGAAAATCTTCAGAAACAAACAGAAAATAAGTAATAAAATGGCATAAATACATATTTATCAATATTATTTTGAATGTAAATGGGCTAAATGCTCCAATCAAAACACATAGGATGACAGAATGGTAAAAAGGGCGGGGGGGGGGGGGGCACCTGGCTGGCTCAAATGTAGAGATTACTTAAAAAAAAGTCCCTTAAAAAACAGGACCCATCTACATGCTGCCTACAAAAGGTTCATTTTCATTTCAGATCTAAAGGCACTTGCAGATTGAAAATCAGGGTATGGAGAAACATCTATAATGCAAATGGATGTCAAAAAGCCAGAGTAGCAACACTTCATTAGAAAATCTAGACTTTAAGACAAAGACAGTAACAAGAGGCAAAGAAGGACACTATATAATAATAAAGTGAACAATCCAACAAGATATAACAATTGTAAATATTTATGCACCCAACACAAATATTTATGCACCCAAATACACAAAAGAGTTAATAACTAACACAAATAAACTAATCAATAATAATACAATAATAGTAGGGGACTTTAACGCCACACTTAGGTCAAAGGACAGATCATCTAAACAGAAAACCAACAAAGAAACAATGGCTTTGAATGATATACTGGAGCAGATGATTTAACAGATATAGTCAGAACATTTCCTCCTAAAACAGCAGAATAAACATTCTTTTCAAGTGTACATGGAACATTCCCCAAAATAGATCACATGTTAGCCAACTAAACCGGCCTCAAGAAATTTAAAGATCAAAGTCATAACATGCATCTTTTCTGACTACAATGCTATAAAAATAGAAGTCAACCACATGAAAAATTCTGGAAAGAACACAAATACAAGGAGGTTAAATAACATTCTACTGGGGCGCCTGTGTGGCTCAGTTGGTTAAGCATCTGACTTCGGCTCAGGTGATGATCTCACAGTTCGTGGGTTCAAGCCCCGCATCAGGCTTTGTGCTGACAGCTTGGAACCTGGAGCCTACTTTGGATCCTGTGTCTTCCTCTCTCTCTGCCCCTCCCATGCTTCACCTCTGTCTCTCTGTCTCTGTCTCTCTCTCTCTCTCTCTCAAAATAAATAAACTTATAAAAATAAATAATATGCTACTAAACAATGAATGGGTCAAACAGGAAATCAAAGAAGAAATTAAAAAGTATATGGAAACAAATGAAAATGAAAACAACAATCCAAAACCACTGGGATGCAGCAAAAGTGATTCTACGAGGGAAGATGATAGCAATATCTCAAGAAGCAAGAAAAATCTTGCTATCTCAAGAAGCAAGAAAAATCTCAAACAACCTAACCTTACACCTAAAAGAGCTGGAAAAAGAATAACACACAAAACCTAAAATGAGAAGGAAGGAAATAATAAAGATTATCACAAAAATAAATGATATAAAAACTAAAAACACAACAGATCGATGAAACTAGGAGCTTCTTCTTTGAAAAAAAAATTAATAAAATTGATAAGCCTCTAGCAAGACATATCAAGAAAAAAAGAGAAAGGATTCAAATCACAAGTGAGAGAAGAGAAATAACCAACACCACAGAAATACAATTATAAGAGAATATTATGAAAAACTATATGCCAACAAATTGCACAACCAAGAAGAACTGGATAAATGCCCAGAAACAGAGAAACTACCAAAACAAACAGGAAGAAACAGAAAATTTATACAGATGGACTACGAGCAAAGAAACTGAGTCAGTAATCAAAAAACTCCCAACAAACAAAAGTCCAGGACCAGATGGCATCACAGATGAATTCTTCCAAACATTAAAGAAAGTTAACACAAGGGCACCTGGGTGGCTCAGTCGGTTAAGCACCTGACTTTGGCTCAGGTCATGATCTCATGGCTCATGAGTTTGAGCCCTGCATCGAGCTCTGTGCTGGCAGCTCAGAGCCTGGAGCCTGCTTCAGATTCTGTCTCTGTCTCTCTCTGCCCCTACCCTGCTCATACATGTACACTCTCTCTCTTATATATAAACATTAAAATTTTTAAAAACTTTAAAAAATTATTAAAATTAAAAAAATAAGGAGTTAATACATATTCTTCTCAAACTATTCCCAAAAAATAGAAAAGGATGAAAAATTTCCAAATTCATCCTATAAGGTCAACATTATCCTGATACCAAAACCAGATAAAGACACCACAAAAAAGAGAAGTATAGGCCTATATCTGTGATGAACATAGATGCAAAAATCCTCAAAGTATTAGCAAGTCAAAAATTCTCAATAAAATAGTAGCAATTCAAATTCAACAATACATTAAAAAATCATTCATCATGATCAAATGGGATTTATTCATGGGTTGCAAGAGTGGTTCAATATTCACAAATCAATCAACATGATACATCACATAAATAAAAGAAAGGATAAGAAACATATGATCATTTCAATAGGTGCAGAAAAAGCATTCAACAAAGTACAACATCCAGTCATGATAAAAACCCTCAACAAAGTAGGTTCATATGGAACATACCTCAACATAATAAAGGCAATATATGAAAAACCCACAGCTAACATCATCCTTACTGGGGAAAAACTAAGAGCTTTTTCCCTAAGGTCAGGAACAAGACAAGGATGTCTACTCTCACCACTTAATTAGTCTTCAACAAAGCACGAAAGATCATCCAAAGGGAAAAAGACAGTCTCTTCAACAAATAGTGTTGGGAAAAATGGACAGCAACATGCAGAAGAACGAATCTGGACCACTTCTTATACCACAAAAATAAATTCAAAATGGATTAAAGACCTAAATGTGAGACATAAACCATAGAAATCCTAGAAGAGAATATAGGCAGTAACTTCTTTGACATCAGCTGTAGCAACTTGTTTCAAGATATGTTTCCTGAGGCAAGGGAAACATAAGCAAAAATAAACTACTGGGACTATATAAAAATAAAAAGCTTCTGCACAGCAAAGGAAACAATAAAACTGATAGGCAACATACAGAATGGGAGAAGATATTTGCAAATGACATATCTGATAAAGGGTTAGTATCTAAAGCATATAAAGAACTTCTAAAACTCAATACCTAAAACACATTCCAATTTAAAAAAATGGGCAGAAGATATGAACAGACATGTCTCCAAAGAAGACGTTCAGATGGCCAACAGACACATGAAAGATGTTCAGCAGCACTTATCAGGGAAATACAAATCAAAACTATAATGTGATATCACCTCACACCCATCAGTATGGCTAAAATCAAAAACATAAGAAACAACAGGTGTTAGCACGGATGTGGAGAAAAAGGAACCCTGTTACACTGTTGGAATGCAAACTGGTACAGCCACTCAGGAAAACAGTATGGAGGTTCCTTAAAAAGTTGAATATAGAAGTACCCTATGATCCAGGAATTTCACTACTGGGTATTTACCCAAAGAATACAAAAACACTAATTCAAGGGCTCCTGGGTGGCTCTGTCAGTTAAGCATCCAACTCTTGACTTCAGCTCAGGTCATGCTCTCCCCATTCATGGGATCAAGCCCTGCATCAGCACGGTCAGTGCAGAGCCTGCTTGGGATTCTCTCTTCCCCTCTCTCTCTGCCCCTCCCCCACTCACGTGTGCACACATGCCTCTAAATAAATAAACATTTTTTTAAAAAACACTAATCCAAAGGGATACATGCACCCCTATGTTTGTGGAAGCATTATTTACAATAGCCAAGATATGGAAACAGCCCAAGTATCTACCGATAGGTTAATGAATAAAAAGTTGGCACATATGTAATGCAATATATACACATACAATGCAATGTAATCACATATATAGGAATACACATATATAGGAATACATATATATATATAATGGAATATTATTGGAATATTATTATGGAATATTATTCACCCATAAAAAAGAATGAAATCTTGCTATTTGTAACAGCGTGGCTGGAGCTATAGAGTATAATGCTAATCAAAATAAGTCAGAGAAAGTCAAATACCACAGATTTCACTCATATGTATAATTTAAGAAACAAAACAAAGAAACAAAGGGAAAAAAAGAGAGTGAGACAAACCAAGAAACAGACCCTTAATTACAGAGAACAAACTGATGATTACCAGAGGGGAGACGGGTGTCAAGATGGGTTAAATAGGTGATGGGGATTAAGGAGGGCACTTGTGATGAGCACTAGGTGATGTATGGAATTCCTGAATCACTATATTGTACACCTGAAACTAATATAATACTATATGTTAACTAACTGGAGGTAAAATAAAACTTTCTAAAAATCATGCGTGGGGGAAAAGAAACCTAATAATTATACAGAAATCAGGCAAGAGTTTGATTCGATTATCAAAATTTCTTCTCCAAATAAAGGACATAAGGACATCACATGGCACCATATACCCTGAGAAGAACATAACATCACCTATAGAGTACTCAGGCCAAGATGCAAAGCCTTAATGTCAATACAAGCAAAGGGAAGATACAAACAAAATGAGGAATACTTTATTTTTCAAAGAGGAGAGTTGAAAAATAACTTTTATACCAATGAAATTTAAAACGTTGGTATTTCAAAGACCACCATCAAGAAAGTGAAAAGGCAACCCATAGAACTGAAAAAAAAATTGCAAATCCTATCTAACAAGGAACTTTGTAGCTAGAACATTTAAAGAACTCTTACAACTCAGGGTGCCTGGGTGGCTCAGTTGGTTGAGCATCTGACTCTTGGTTTCAGCTCAGGTCATATTCCCAGGGTCACGGGATCAAGCCCCAGATCAATCTCCATGCTCAGCATGGAGCCTGCTTAAGATTCTCTGCCCCTCTCCTCTGCTCACTTGTGCACATTCTCTCTAAAGTAAAAATTTAAAAAAAGAACTCTTATAACTCAATCATAAAAATACAACTTAAAAATAACCACAGGATGTGAACAGGTATTTTTCTAAAGAAGATAAACAAATGGCCAATAAACACATGAAAAGATGCTCACCATCACCAGCTATCAGGGAAATACAAATCAAAACCATAATGAGACATCATTTCACACCCACTAAGATAGCTATAATCAAAGAGTCAGAAAAGAACAAGTGTTAGTGTGGATATGGAGTCATTCGAACCCTTATACATTGCTGGTATAGGTGTAAAGCAGTGCAGCCATTTTGGAAAAATCTGTTAATTCATCAAAAATGTTAAACATAGAGTTACTATATGACCCAATAATTCCACTCCAACAGAAATGAAGACATTGTGCCCTCACAAAAACTTGTAGATGAAAGGTCATAGCAATAGTAATCATGATAGCCAAAAGTTAGAACAATTCAAAAGTTTATCAACTGAATGGATAAACAAAATATGATATTAGAGATATTATTCCAAAAATGTTATTCCAAATTATAGAATATGACTTGTCCATGAAAAGAAATGAAGCTCTCCATAGATGAACCTTGAAAACATTGTGCTAAATGAAAGAAGCCAGTCATAAAAGGACAAATATTGTGTGATCCTGGTTACATGAAATGGCCAGAATAGGCAAAAATCACAGAGACAGAAATTATAGATTACAAGGTGCCTAAGGTTGGAGAGTTTGGGAGGAAATGGGCAGTGACTGCTAAAGGGAACCTAATTAATGTCTTTTGAGGTGATGAAAAGGTTCTAAAAATTGATGTAGTGATGTTTTCACAGTTCTGAGAATATAATAAAAACCATTGAATGGTACACATCCAATTTAAAAATACACATATGAATATTACAGAAAAAATAAGTAAACTGTTGCATTATATCTATACCTATTACATAGTGATTAACACAAAAAACAAAGGACGCTTTCTTCTGGTATTTGAAAACTATTATCCAATTCAGCCAAGGAATTGCTCCCATCACTGATGAATAAATGAAGTTCTGCCATGCATATTTATTGTTTCACTTTCAACTTACTCATTAACAAATGAAAATATCAACCAACACTTATGTCAGGACTATATTCATTCATCAATCACAACCATAGTTTGGCTACAGATACAAGAATTCAACAAAAAAAAAAATCAAAAAAGCATTCGGTGAGAATGAACTGGCAATATGAAATTTAAAGTAAGGAATAATGTATATTTTACTGTTTTAAATTGTATGCTACCCATCTTTCATATCAGTAAAATATAGGAATACACACATATACCCTCACTCTTTTTTTTCTGGAGAGTCTGTTGTTAAACTTTTACCAGAATACACAGGTTCCTTGTCCCTTTGCTCTGAAGAAGGCTGTACAAAATACATATCAGCAGTCACTATAGTCCTTGTTCATTGCTTAAGTTTCTTCAAGTGACTAAAGGGTTTTTGGGCAACAGCTCCAGCCTGGGAAACAGAGATAAGGAAAGACTGCATGAAGCAGCTGGGCAGAGTCTGGAAAATGGGCAGGAGATACCTATGAAAACTGAAGGAACTAGAGCCCAACCTCACACATGTTAAGCAGTTCTGGGCAAGCTCAGCTCTGGCTGTCTTCTTCCCCCACCTGGACCAACTGCATGCAAGGATAGCTCTTTTCATTCATCCTAGTCATCCAAGCTAGGGTAAATACATTTAATTTGTAGAAGCTTCTGCTGGCTGCAGAAATTGCTATATTAAAAAGTGAAGGGAAGCATATTGTTGATGTATGTTGTAAAGGCATGAAAAAAAGGTGAAATACAAGAGTGAATAATGTGGTACTTGTTTATATTTTAATACCACTGCTCCCTATAAGCTTTACCATAGCTAATGGAGAGACAACTGTCTATTATAAGACATGGCTCAGGGGACCTACCATCGGCATAACTAGAGCTTACCTTTTAGAAAGGTTCTTGTCAATTCACAGAGGGTATTACAGAACCACAAAACCACAGTCCTTCCTGCTGCCTCTGCCCTAATTACTACAAAAAATTAGCAGCCAGCACCCATCCTTGACACAACCTTGATATCATAGTATATATACTAAGTCTGCAGGAAATACTTTCATATTGTTGCCCCAGACTGGAGTATGAGAAGGAGATTTAAAATTTAATTCTGCTATTGTGGCTATTGAATGTATGTTGTATGGGGGAATGGAGAGGAAAAGGGTCAAGACTACATAATCATAAAATGTCAGAGCTTAAGGCAATAGGATGATGGAGCACAAACTGGTTCACAAGAACCAATTATCAACATCTCTCAACCCTACATTCAGTGACTACAAGTACTAGCTTAAAATCCACCTTGATGGGAATATTTACACCACAGAAATACGGAATCAGGGCTTTTCCCTCCTAGAGATCCAGTTTATTAGCACATCACAAGCACAAAGGGATCTTAGTCATTACCAAATATAACGCCCTGAAGAACACTGAAGAGGTAGGATTAGGTCACTGGGAAGCGGGGGGGGGGGGGGGGGCAAAAGGAGTAAATTTGTGAGGGAAAGGGAGGTTGGAGAAACCCCACCCTATTACCATCCCCTAGGTCTTGGGTTTTCTCAGCCCAGCACTAGAGTGTGTGTGAGAGAGAGGGCCAAGGTAGCAGTTGCCATAAATATGCCCCCAAATGGAGAGCCATTGAGAGCTCAGCCTGCCCAACAGCGAAAGTACAACTTCCTCTGCCTATAGTGTCAGTCCCCAGAGACACTACAAGACAAAGGGGTCTCAGACCCCCACCTGATCACCAGGAGAGCAAAACTCCACTACAACTTAGCACAATGGTCTCTAGTTACAGATTAGCTACACATAATTCACCTGCTCTTCCAAATTGTTAGGCTGGACTCAAGTGACAATTCCAGAGAAATACAGGAATTAAATGACCAAGTTTCTTTGCACCCATCTCCTTGCCCCTCTCATTTTCCCTGGGTCATTCAAATGCACACTCAGCAGGGGCACACAGCACTCAGAAAAGCTCCTTCATTGCTCCTGCCCCTCCTGTTTAGTTGATAGATTCTGAAACTGCTCAGGAAAGAAGCTATTAATGCTGTATCATAATCATCTAGCACTTGATGCATGTACTGAATTCAACAGCTACAGCTGGCTCTACACACTTTTCAGGCAGATTTTCTAACCACGGATATTTAGAGTGCCTACTATGTGCAAGCAAAATACAGATTTATCTAAAATGATACATTCATACATAATGTATGGACCCTGACTTCTAAGAGTTTATGGCTACACAAAAAAGACATACATGTTACTTTACTACAGGACAAAAGGAAATTTGGTGAATTGTAGCAGAGGCCCAGAGATCTGTAAGTCCCCAGCATCTGAAAAGATGAAGGCCAAGGAGAGTTAACTACCAGCTGATGTTTAGTGAGCATTTACCATGTGCCACGTTCCATGATAAGCCCTTTATGTGAACCATTTCATTTAATCCTCACAACCACCAAGTAAGATAAGCAGCATCACCCTCACTTTACAGCTGGAAAAAAAAAAATCAAGGCATAAAGAGGTTAAATAATTCACCCGAAACCATAGTTAAATGTTGGAATGAGGGTCTGCTCTAGATTGAATGTTTGTATCCCCCCAAAAAATTCATATGTTGAAACCCTACCCTGAAAGTTGTAGGAGGTGGGGCATTTGGGAGGTGATTAGGTTATGAGGGAATAAGCCTCATGAAAGGCATTAGTTCCTATATAAGAGAACTCAGAGAGCTCTTTTGCCCCTCTGCCATGTATGAGTACAAGGAAAGGTCATAGTCAGCAGTTAGGAAGCAGGCATTCACCAGAACCCAACCATGCTGGCACCCTAAACTTAGATTTCCAAGTCTCTAGAATTGTGAGCAATACATTTTTGCTATTTATAAGTAACCCAGTCTATGATATTGTTATAGCAGCCTGAATGGACTAAGGTGGAATTTATGCCAGGGCTTTTTTTTTATGTTTATTTTTGAGAGAAAGAGTACAAGCAGGAGAGGGGCAGAGAGAGAGAGAGGGCAAGAGAGAATCCAAAACAGGCTCCATGCAGATCAGCACAGAGCCCAGTGTGGGGCTCAATCCCACAAACCACGAGATCATGAACTGAGCCAAAATCAAGAGTCAGACACTTAACCAACTGAGCCACCCAGGTGCTACAATGCCAGGTCTTTCTGATTCCAGAACCCAAGACAGGGTTCAAGGGAAGCTGAAATGAGGTACCATACTCTTCTATACAGGAATGTGGAGATCATTTTATCACTTTGAAGGCTGTTAACATAATTCACATTCATTCTTTTTACTGTTCTTACAGTAGTGAAGAAGACAAAATTCTTTGCCTTCAAGGATGTTATATTACAATGAAAGATAGAACCTCTTAGGGAGAAAACTGTATATATTGGGACAAATACTTTAATAACTGCTTGGAGCAGAAAGCCATAAGGCCCATCTGATAAAGACCACCAGGGATACCCCTGTAGTCAGACAAAGTTAGGTTTTAACTTGCTACAGCAAGGGATACTGCACACCAGAGTAACCATGAAGCAACTCACCGAACAAAGGAAGTGAGTGTTACAGTATTCCACCCTTATCTGCAGGGGTTATATTCCAAGAGCCCCAGTAGATGCCTGAAACCACATAGTACGGAACCCTATATAGACTATTTTTTCCTATGCATACCCAGGATAAAGTTTAATTTATAAATTAGGCTCAATAAGAGATTAACAATAAAATAGAACAATTATAACAGTATACTGTTATGTGAATGTGGTACCTCCCTCCCTGCAGCTCTCACTTTCTCTGAAAATATCTTATTGCACTATACTCACCCTTTATGTGACAAGATAAAATGCCTATGTGATGAGACGAAGCAAGGTAAGTGACACAGGCATGGCGATGGTGTTAGACTACGATTGAGCTTCTGCTGATTTGTCAGAAAAAGCATCTGTTTCCTGACTACACTTGAGGGCAGCAGCAGGTAACTGAAACTGGGGAAAGTGAAACCAAAAACACCACAGATCAGGGGAAACTACCGAAATTTGGATCAGGGGAGAAGAGTATAGGCACAGTAGAAATGAAACCCCAGTTTTGATGATCTCAAAATAGAGCAGAACTGTATAAAGGGGCAAACATCAGCACTTGGTTGAGAAGTAGACCCAGGGTTCTGTCTCCTTGGACACTACCAAATTAAGACAAATGGGGAATGGTGTGTTCCAAATCTCCATATCTGAAGCTCTGCAACTGGATCAAGGCTGCTTCCAGGCAAAAATGGAATATTCCATTATTACTGATACAATTTCATACAGCAAAGTTGTGACAACCTAAGATTTTAGAGGATAAGATTTCTCAGCACTACTTTTGTTAATTAGCAAAAAGAATCTGAGTTTGTACAGGTTCATGGAAGTGATCCCACAACACTAACAACCTGAGTGTTAATTGGCAACAATACCACAAAAGGGTGAGATGGCTGCTCAGTCCATTTAGAGGGTAAAGAATTTAGTGTTGCCAGGACAATATGGTAAGGAGAGGTGAGGAGCAGAAACAGGAGGGTCATAGGGAGAGTGAGATGGAACAAGCCTGGGAGGCAAGGGTAACGTGACCCTGTCCACATACACACTGGGAAAATCTACTGACCCCATGGATGGTTTGAGAGAGAGAAAGGGTGGGGGGAGAGAGGGAAAGGGAAAGAAAGGCTATCTTGCACACCAAGTAAATATAGTGTGGGACAGGGACAACATGAGTGCCCGGGAAGTATATGAGGCTCCCCTGGAAGTTAACCAAAATCTTTGGGACGTGTTGGAGCTTCCACAGGCCATGAGGCAATCTCAAGTCTTAGATCACAAAGGCAAGAAAACTCCATATAGGTCACAGGGCAAATCAAAGAAGTATTATTCAACCTACAAGGAATAAATTTAGAGAACACATTCCCTCAACAACCTACAAGGAATAAATTTAGAGAACACATTCCCTCAAGAAGTAGACACCTGGATTAGAGCTCTACAACTGTTAGTCAAAAACTGCCAAATTCAAAATCGGCCAAGAGAAATCAAAAGGGTCAAGAAGTAAGCAGTTGTGACAAGCAAGATATTAAGAATTTAAGAAAGCCAAGCTGGTTAGAACAGCAATATTTCTATTCACTTCTTCCTCAGGAAGCACGTGGTTCCAGGGAGTTCTTGTGGCCTCACTCTAAAGATAAAGGCAGGAAAAGGGGCACCTGAGTGGTTCAGTCGGTTAAGCATCCAACTCTTGATTTCAGCTCGAGTCATGATCTCTCAGTTCATTAGTTTGAGCCCCACGTCGGGCTCACCACTGACAGCATGGAGCCTGCTTAGAATTCTGTCTCCCTCTCTCTCTGCCCTTACTCCACTTGTGCTCTCTCTCTCTCTCAAACAAATAAACTTAAATTTTGTTTTTATTTTTTTTTTATTTTGTTTTTAAATATAAAGGCAGGGCAATCAGTTTCATTTGGCTAATGGAAATGGAGGGTCTACAGTTGTACAGGGAATGTGGAGAAGCAGCTAAGGCTGCAGGAAAGCAAAGATCTTCATAAAACTGACTCTTTAAAATCTTAACATCTTGGCATTTTAAGAACATACAACCTAAACATGACTGGCTGAGCCACTAAAAGTCCCCAAGTGAATCAAGAGCTATCATACTGAATAGGAACCACAGATGAGCCAGAGTTAAGACTTCGAGGCTTAGTGAGACATATCTATCCTTCATGTTTGTCCCCCACAGTGACTTTAAAAATTTCTTTAATAAGATAAAATTTTAACTTTTGAACATTTAAAAAATGGAAACTATTGTGTTCGGAAAAAACCAAGCTGCCTCCTTCTCTTGAAGAATCAGATGATATAACAACATTTGGCCCACGTTCCCGTGTGGCAAAAGGAGGCTGGAGTGGTTGGGAAATGTATTCTGTTTCCCCAAAGTCCATACCACTCTTCAATGCCTCATAACCCAGCCAGTTTTATTTATTTATAGTACCTGGCAGCCTTCTGGAGGAGTTTGTAATTCCTGACTGAAGTACCAGAGTCCACAGTACTTTGCTGAAAAAAAGAGTGAATACATCCCATCTGTTTACTCATATACTGCAGTTTGGCGGGGGGAGGGGATAGATTTCTAGAATGTGATATTGTGCCTTGTCAGGCTGTTTTTTTCTAGGATGTGCAAAGGGAGTTGCTTACCCTTGCCCCAGATTTCCTTCTTTGTTCACTATGATCAGTTTGGTGTTTGTTTGGCTATCAGCATTTGTGAAGAAGGATGGTGTGACCTCTGGGGCAGAAGGACCCTTAGAGTGAAGAAAGCTGTTAGCAAATAAATCCTAAAGTGATTTATTTGCAAACAGATAGCAAAGAGGCAATGTATATTTATCATTTGGACAAGGCCTTAATAAAGATAAATTCAGAGTTTGAGTTTCTGTAAGGAAGTGGCTTTAACTTCCGACATATGCCAAAATGCACATCACAGCTAATTAGGTGGTGTCCATGTGTGCTTTGCAAGTGGGCACAGTTAGGCAGTGGATAGGAATGATGTGCTTGTCTGTATTTAGATGTGCCATTGATGGTCTGAAAATTCAGGGGGCTCTGAGACCAAGGAGCAATGTCAAGAGTTAAATCAAAGGAGATCCCCAAAGCCAATAATGAATGTGTGCTTATTATAAAATCTATGTCAAGACTTTGTTTAGCTCTAGCATAGAGGGCAAATGAACAGAATGACAATCTTACATTAATATGATGAATAAAATCATGATTGCTGAATTTCATTTTTATTTTCTCCCATCTGCATTTGTCAGATCTCTACATTTACCAAAAAAGAAAAGGGATATGAGGTTTTAAAAGCCTGACTGTTATTAAAATGATCTCAGAAACTAGTACTTTGGGCTCTCTGCCTTGAGAATCAGAAACTGGACTAAGATAATGCAAGCCAGTTCCCTAAGGCACAAAATTTAAGAAGACTCTGACTCTCAGGGTCATGCAAGTGCAGGGTCAGCATGTTTGAGTGAGTACCTCCTTAAATTGTGTTCTCTGGTGTCCTGGCTTGGCTCACCCTAGTCCCAACCCTGTTGGGAACATTTTCATTCTTGAATTGTGAAGCTATAAGGTCTCACCAAGGAGTGGGAAGGCCAAAACGTGTGGAATACTCACAAAGTCATGTACAATAACGCGCAATAACAACTTATTAGGACACACTGCACTGATAATACCATAAACCCTTACATAATCACAGTAAGGAAAGGGATCAGTCAGTAGAAATTAGTAGCATGTTTGAATATCCTTTTCTCAGTTCCAAAGCCCAGTCATGGAATTAAGGACTAACAAGGTACTGCCAAGGAGAGAGCCTGCAGGTGAAAAGTGAGGACCCCACTCTGAAGTTCTGTGGTTTGTGATTGGTGCATTAGTTGAGGGGCTAATAGAGACTAAAACTTATTTATCCAACTAGGCTAAGAATCTCTAAAATCTTGGTAACAGGATGCATTTGCTTGTGAAAACTTTTTCCATACAGACACCAAAAGAGAAACTTCAGCCCTATCTCATTTATGACAATTTCCAAGTAGAAAGCAGTTCCAGTTTGGGGTTTCATGATGCAGGCTGGAGGAGTGAGGCAGAAGATCTCAGGTCTCCTTTGCTCCATGTGAATCAGACTAGATTACAAAATAGTCTCTGTTTTCAACCCCAGCCCACTTCATCTCCTCTCCCTTCTTCCACTCTAAACCTCAAGGCCCAGAATATGAGGCCCAGAACATATGTCAAGACTGAAAAAAAGAACAGGTTAAAACGGGGGAAAGCTGAGAAGAGTCCTTCTCATTCAGCTTTAATTGGAACTCAACTTAAGACTTTCCAAATGGAAGATCATGGAGTGCTTCCAGGTGGAAAAAAACAAAAACAAAAACAACCATCTCTTCAACAAAAATTATCAAGCTGGCTCCTGAAGCTCTGTGGGCACAAAAGTACTCTTGTTAAACAGAGAGGCTCTCTGGAAATGAATTCCAAACATAGGGATTAGCATTTCCTTTGAAACAGTCACAGCCCATGTAGGGGAAAAGACTTGATAAAATGTGGTTTCCATTTGCTGAATTCCACTTAGCTCGGCTCTCTGGCAGATTCTCCCTTGGTTTGGCTAGGCTATGTGGCAGTGGGGTTTTCAACAAACCATTTTCAAACAAGTGATTGCATTAAGCATAGTCCAAAACCAGGCATAAGTAGTGTTGCCTTTTAAAAGTTTATGCTCCTTGTTGTGATGACCACCAGGTCATGTATGGAAGTAATAAATTCCTATATTGTATGCCAGAAACTAATATTACACTATATGCTAATTACCCAGAATTTAAATAAAACTTAAAGTTTATGCTTAACATTCTAAATTAGTTGATACTACTCAATTATTCAAATACTTAGTAAGTACTTCTAAGTGTACACGACTATTCTTGGTGCTAGAGAGAGGCAGGATGAGAAAAACAAGATGTCAAAGAAATCCAGAGCCTGCCATGAGTGTTAACAGTCTATTAAGGAGATGAAGATATGCACATGAATAGCTACTATGAAGTAGGAAAAGTTACATCCCACAAGTGAGGAACAGAAAATGGGCTTGATCCTCCACACACACAGTGCGTTCTGCAAACCAGCGCATGAGTATCACTGAGGAGCTTGTTGGAAATGCAGAATCGCAGGCCCTGACCCTGAACAACTGATGAAGACTCTGGTTTAACAATACCACAGGTGATTCTTATACATGTGACAGGTGGAGAAACCCGGACTACAATAGTTCAGAGGAAGGAGAAATCACTTTCAGCTGAGGGGTTCAGGAAAGGCCTGAAAGGAGGATGGCACATGAACCAGATTTCAACAGTGTAACCTAAACTTCTACCTGACCACCAAAATTTGCCCTCCACTTCTTCCATACATGTGGCTAGACTACAATGCCTAGCCTCCTTTGCAGTTATGTGTGAATGTGTGACTAATTTATTGCCAATGGAATGAGAAAAGTGGCATGTGTCTCTTCCAGGTTTAGACCTTAAGAGAGTAGACCTTATTCACTCCTTCCTCTTCTTCCAGCTGGAACCTGGATGAGGTGGGCCAGCACTGACCACTCAGATGAGAACTAAACCCTAAGGGATGGAAGAGCAATAACTTGTTGAATTGAGAACCTGTAAGGAGGCTAAGGTCTTGAATGACCATGCAAAGCCGAGCCACTGCCATTCTGAAACACGACAGAACAGTCACTGGAGAGAAGAAAAGAACTTCCGAATTTTTAAAGCCATTCTACATTATCGTCTCTCCGTCTCTCCCTCTGTCCGTCCATCTCTCCACAAAAGCCTTATGTTTACCCTAACAAATGCAGACACCTAAAATGAAGATACAGAGAGATGGTGAGGAAGAGATGCTGGTTTGAAAGAGCAGTATATGTAGACACAGGGGTATGTGTAAATATGCATGGAGTGTTCAAGGAATCACATCAGTTCCACTGGCTGGAACACACCATATATGAAGCTATAATAGCAAATAGACTTGGAAAGGTAAGTTTACAATTTAAATTATGGGATATGGAATTCCAGGCCAATGGTAATAGGTAGCCATTGAAGATCTAACAAGGGAATGCACAATGTTTTCGGGAAATGATTCTGGCAATGGTGTGTGATGGGTTGAAGTGCACAGAAAAGAGAAGTAGGAAGTCCAGCTGGGTTTTTGCAATAGTTCAGTTGAAGAATGGCAATAAGAATCTCAAAGAATAGGAATACGAACCTCAATGAGATTAATTCTAATACAAAATAGTGATGAAAGTGTTCTCAATTTAGGTATTCGTCTCAAAAAATCTAATAAGCAGCTTTGAGATCTCAGAGGCAGAACTAATGATAGAATATCTAGTGTGGGGTAAAATTAATTGTTCCAAATTCCATAGAAAAATAGTCACCATAGATCTTTGCACATGGACTTGAGCAATATATACATATATGTCCATATATATTTATAATATATGTGATATGGGGAAGGTTTCAGAACCAGAAAAGGCTATAATGTGGAAATGTATCTAAATATACTTATCTTTATTCTCTGCTAAAACCAAATTTTGTAAATGGGATGTTACTGCCCCAATGAGCTTCTGTCATTTGTGAGAGTCTTCTCTTTAATTGTCCACAGTGAACACCTGACATCTGACCTTTAGTTTCTTTGCTCCAGGCTCTACTATACAGCTAAAGGCATAGGAAATATTTCAATATACTCTTCACTAAAGCCAAGTAGCTTTTTTATATTTTAAACTTAAAAGTGCTTTTGTAATTTGGCTTTTCAGAAAATTTAGATTTTGCATATGTGTTATGCTCTAAATCATGGCTCAGCCATACTAAAAAATAAATTAGTTAAATGATAAATACTCTCCAAGTTGGTGACTGGTTAGATTTCTGGGATTATAATGGGATCTAACTGAAGCACTCCTGAGGGTACAAGCACACAAATATTGAACTTGAAAATTACAGGCTTCAAGAGTGTAGAGAGTGCACTAAAGAAGTTGATTGAAATCAATTACCCTCCTGAAAATTGGGAGGTGTTCAGAGAACAATTAGGAAGAGTCCAATCCATGTTCATTAATACAGAGTGGGTCCCCAAATGACAGAGATATCTGCTGTGATTAACAAAGAAGTTAAAAAAAAAAAAAAGACTGCCTCACAAGAAACAGGCGTGGGAAAGGCTTACAGAGCACAATAGATAGTAACATTCTTAAATTATATTAAAAAGAAGCTGCACTAATTAATAATAAAATGTATTTCTTAGTAATAAGAGAAGTGAGGGGCTCCAATTCAGGCATGTTACCCAATACAAAGAGGAAGTGATGAAGCCTCCTTTGCTCCTGCTTATGGTTTGTCTGATAGCTCTATGATATTCCATATGGTAGGTCAGGGACCAAACATAGGCATAGGAGGAAGGCTTCTTTCTACCCAGAGAAAATCCCTAGCCAGAAAGTTCTCCCCTGCCTCATTTCCATCATCTAGACAAGTCCCAGAATTCACTTCAGGCCTTCCGAAGAAAGACATCCAGAGCTCTGTGTTCTCATGAAAGGCCTATTACCTACTTGCTGAGGGTCTTTGAGGAAATTGTCCACCAGTCTGTGAAATGGCGATAATACTTGTCCTGTCAACCTCACAAAGTTGCTTAATAAACAAATGTGACTGCATACATGAAAGTTGATCCTTGCAACATAGTACAAGGAATTTGTTCTGTTTTACTATTGTTCTTAACAGCTTACCACGCACCAGATACTGTGCTAAGCACTTAATATGCATTAATGGTTTACTCTTATTAACTATCTTATGGATATGGGTTCTATTATTATCCCATTTTAGAGGTGAGGAAACTGACCCTCAGAGTTTAACATACCCAAGATCACACAGGTAGAACAGGAATGTGAGGCCAAGCAGTTTGATTTCAGAGCCCATGCTCTAAACCATTACATTCTATTACCTCCAGATATTAATATCAGATATTTGCATAATATTTCACCTCCTCTGGGCTGTTATTCCTCTGATGATCTCCTTCTGTACTTCACAGGTTATTGTGTACTTTTGAACACCTTCTCATTTAATCAACACCATAATCCTGTGAGGTAAGGAAATTATTCCCTTTGTCATGGAAGGGAAACCAGACTCAGGGGAAGTGACTAGACCAAGGCCTCATAGCTAGTCAAGTGTTCTGAAGCTGCCTTACTAATTTAGTTTCCTGGGTACATGGAGATCAGGAAATGTTCTCTTGCCCATCTAGCATGAGTACTGTATTTCCTGGAAAGCACTTTTTCTTTTAAAATGTTTACCTGATTAAGTTCCATAAAATTTAGGAATGGCAATTTCCTGAGGTGCTAGAGCACAAGGCAACCAAAGTTAATAATTGGGGCATAAGTCAAGCTCTAGTAAGGTGCCATAATGGGGACTCTGAGCATCAGTACACATTCATCAATGACAATTTTAGAAGCAAGCTGAAGATACAAAACAATTTTTGATAGACTGCACTTCATAAGCCCTTCAATGATAAATTCATAGACAAGCAGGATTCATTAGCATACTAAGCACAGATTACAAAAGGACTCATCTATGGAGATTTTAACTGCAAAGAGTAATTTGTTTGAATGCTGAATTCAGCATCAGTGAATGAAGGTCAAGATTAGGTGACCTCTCTTCAGCAGACTTCAAGTCAACCCTGAATCTTAACCATCATTATATTCCCCATCCCTGCCACTGCCCCAAAGGCAAATGAAGTACACCTGAAAGGCAAAAAAAAATCTTGCTTAGAGTATGCCTTCATTCCTTTTGTGGCTCTCTGCTCTCCAGATGCCCAGCGCTCTCATGCCTCCCATTGCTATGAACCATCTGGTGTTGCCCTCCCTGCAGTATCTCACGTCTCTCACCTACACTTATCTGTTTAAGTGACCCCTTTCCTTAGGATATCACATGGGAATGCAAGCAGCTCTGAGAAATTAATTACAACTAATTTGTTAATGTCTGAAAGTGAGTTTTGTTATTCACCTCCACATCTAGGCTACTCTAGAAAATAGGAGGCAGTACAGTAAATGAAAGCTGGCCTAAAACTCCAAACTGAGAGGACTACAGGGTCCAAATTCAAGGTCTCTATGGCTGACTGTGTGATTTATTTTCTTTGGGCACTAATTTCTTAATTGTGAAAAGAACCTGTTACCCATTCACGGATTACTAGTGCTCCCCTGCCTGCCTCCACAATCTCCCTGCCTAGCCTAAGGTGAAGAGGAATTATTTTGGATTTCTGCATATTTTTCTACAAAATAGGACTGGCTTTACATACATTTAATTTTTTTTAATATTTATTTATTTTTGAGAGAGAGAGCACAAGCAGGAGTGGGGCAGAGAGGGAGACACAGAATCCAAAACAGGCTCCAGGCTCTGAGCTGTCAGCACAGAGCCTGATGCAGGGCTCGAACCCACAAACCGTGAGATCATGACCTGAGCCAATGTCGGACGCTCAACCCACTGAGCCTCCCATGCCAAATCTTTTGAATTGTAAACCTCAAGAAAAGAGTTTAGAACTTGATTCTGTAGGACAGTAGGAGATCTTGGAAGATTTCGGAGCAGAGGAGTGGCATGAATGAGGTTGTTTTTATAATACTAAATATTGAAATGATCACTATATGTTAATACCCTTCTCTACATTACTTAGTGCTTAAAACAGCCCAGTTAGCTATTTTCATCCACATGTTACAGTTGAGGAAACTGAGAAACAGGATACAGAACTTGTTTAAGGTCACCCAATTGTTAAGTGATGAATCTGGGATAGAATCCAGGTCAGTCTGATTTCAAAGCCTATGTTCTTTACCATTGTACTGAGCAGAGAGAGATCACTTGCTTGTTGAGATTCAAATTCAGAGTGCATTAAGAAGGAAACAAAATGCCCCCATCCCATCTTACCACCGCCTCCACCCCAACGTCCAATAGGGGCCAGATGCCAAAATTTTCATATAGAGATCTCTCTCTTAAATGGAGTCATGGCACTCTATACAGTGGCTCTTGGAGCTGCTGTCAGTCATTTTCCCTTAATGAAGTTTTCCAGGCTTTCCTGGAGCAGGATTTAACAGCGCTGGGACACAAGAAAGGTTGCAGGCTCAGCGAATCTAGAAAGGGATGAAAAGGAAAGGGACAGACCTTCAAAGGGATAAAAGGAAGTAGGACAAGAAGCCAATGAAGATGAGGGACTACCAAAGACAAATTTTTCTGGCTTCATAATTTTACCTATGGTTGATTTGTATATTAGAGAATAAAAACCAAAAAAAATGTTAAAAAAAAAAAAGCTGACAGTGTTCTTTCTGACACTTGCCATGAAAAGAGAAATACATGTTCCTCAGTATCCCAACCTGTGTAAAATAGTTCAAAGATTCCATTTTGACACTAACAAAAACTGGCTCAACTGGCCAAGATGGATTTCTCAAAGTTGCTGCCTCAGCTAATGTCATCTCTATCTTCTCTGTTATTTCTTTCCTCATTCTTCATTCCTAACTCACATGTGCCACCTTTAACTACTACAAGGGGCAAGTGTAGCTTGTTTCCAGATTTTGTGTCTTGAGTAAGGCATTGACCACTTCCGGTTTTAAGTAAAAGTGGCAGCCATGGGGGATATAAGGGTCCTAGGGCTGCCTCAACCAATGCAGCCAGGCTTTAACAGTATATGGGATGGCTCTTAAAGACCTCAGCTGAGCACAGATCCCCACAAGGTGGAGAAATGACCAGAAGAGTGGTGTGTGTGTGTGTGTGTGAGAGAGAAAGAGAGAGAGCAAAAGGGTCATATCTCATTCATCACAGAGGTGAACCCTTGATACAGAAATGACTCTGGCTGCCAGGACTTATCTCTGTGGCTGGACCTTATACACTCTTCTGGACTCCAGCAGAGTTGTATAATTTTACCTCTTTGGAAATTCAAAAAATATGTTAACCTCTTACTGTTTGTCAAGCAAGCCCTTGCAGATGCATGTGACCACAAAGATGAAGAAAACACATCCCCAGTAACCTCCCTTTGATGACCAGGCTTTTTCTCACTCATGTCTGTTATTGAGCTTACCACTTCCCAGAAGGGAAGATCTTTGAGGCCAGAGAATAACTTTTCTTCTCCAGTACCTATTACAATGCCTGGTCCTTCGAAGAAATTCAATACAGGTGGCAAGCAAACAGGATTATAAAATGAATTTTCACCAACTCGAGATGAATGCATTTTCCTAATGTATCTTCAAATGATCGGATAGCTGCAAAAACTTTAGTTTTGACTCCTCTCAATCAATGGTCTATAGGTTAAAGCATAAAGGCACTAAAAAAAGCACCTTAAACCTTAAGGAACCCCTTTGCACTCTAAAAAATAACCACCCTGTGGTGGCCACTTTTAGGGAAACAGGCTTGAGCAATGAAATGTAGAAAGGGCCCACAGCAAACCCCTGGCTGAATACAGACAGGCCCATCAGGCAACTAACCAATAGGCTACTTACAACTAGGCAGAGTTACCAAAAAAGGGAAAACCTTTAAAAACAACCCCCCACTCACTGCCTCCTTGCAGACTGCCTCCTCTTCGTTGTCCTGCCCGCTACTTCCTTGCTGTGTATTAAAAAACTTCTATCTCCTTTGTTCTGCTTCAGGTGAATTCTTTCCCTGCCCTGGCCACTGGCTTGCTACCGGCTTCCACCCAATCATTGCCCCACATTTGGGGGCCCCCATCCGATCAGACAGACACTCCATTTAACCACCACACACCCCAATAATGTAGTTGATCTTTTAGGTAAGTTTGACAAACCTTGTCTTCCTAAAGCAGGGCCACCGGCAACAGCAAATTCTTCCAGGCGCTCTTCCACCAAACAACCTCCTTGATTTAAATATACCCCAGGAGGAAAACAATGTTTCCTCCCAGCAAGTGTTGAGTGAACCCACAGCTGCTGCCTTTTGTTAAGCATCAAGCAAAGCAATCAGCCTTTCTTTGTATCAGCTGAAAGAGGAAATCACACATCCATGCCTAACTGCCTCACACCTGTGCTCGAAAAGGTGGCAACAGCACTGAGCATCTTGTGACTAAATCTGGAAAATTGTCTACTTCAAGCAAAATGACTTTTAGTGTTTCAGGTAAGCTTCAAACCTTTCTAACAGGCTACATATGATTTGGAATACACATTATCTGTTCTTCCTGGTAATCTTTCAAGTCTAAGCTCTGCCTAGTACAGGACTTCCAGATCATGGCTATATGCAGAGATCCCAGGCATAGATCTAGAGTGGTCAGTCTGCCAATTAGCAGCTGGACCCTCCTTAAGTACAGAGACATCCCAAGACAGAAACTGAAACTCAAGTCATGAGCATACTGTTTTTAAGTTATAATGGCAACAATTTATTGTGTGCTTACTATAAGTCAGGCACTGTTTTAACCATTATCTCATTTTCTACAGGTAAGGGAACTGAAGCATAGATCTGCTAAGTAACCTGCTAAAGATTGCACAGCTAATAGATGTGAACCAAAATAAATCCATGTTTTTTTAATTTATTCAACTCACTACTCTTAACACAATAAAAATACTTATTTTAAGCCAAGTATCATAAATTGTTGATTTTTTAAAAATTTTTTTAATGTTTATTTATTTTTGAGAGACAAAGAGAGAGCATCAGCAGGGGAGGGGCAGAGAGAGAAAGGGAGACACAGAATCTGAAGCAGGCTCCAGGCTCTGAGCTGTCAGCACAAAGACAACGGGCTTGAACCCACAAGCCGTGGGATCATGACCTGAGCCAAAGTTGGATGCTCAACCGACTGAGCCACCCAGGCACCCCCATAAATTGCTGATTTTAAATCAACAGAGCCTTTAAATTACTGTCATTTTTATTCTTTTACCTTTGCCATAGCACTTACAGTTTGCTTTACTCAGACAAATGGTAATGTCTATGCCCTAAATTCTCTAGGTAGGACCCATGATCAAGAATCATTCCAACTCTCTGCTCATGCTCTTCTCCCAATTCTACCTCTACCTGTCAACATCCTACACACCTCCAAGATCCATCTCAACTATTCCCTCTTCAGTGATCCTTTCCTTATCACCTAGCTAAATACAATCTCTTCCTCCTCATATTTCTTCTTTGGGAGACTGTTTTGGTCTAACTATAAGTAGATATTGGGGTGAATATTTATCCTCACCATCTACTCAACCATAAGTTCCTTAGACGCAAAAATTGAGCCACACTTATCTCTGAATCCTCTACAGAACCTAACACAGTACCTTGCAAATAGTAAGTCCAAATATATATCAATTTAATTGCATTTTCAGTTGAGAACTGCAGGTACATGTTGCTGTGAAACAAAAAAGCAAGAACAGAAAGATATAGGAGGGAAAAAATGTAAAGTGGAAAAGATGTCAGAATTTTAAGAGCTTAAGAAATAGCCAGAAGGCAATATGTACAAATACCAAAAGTCTGCATGATGAAGCTAAGGAAAGGTATGAACCATGTGGGATGAGAATGTGCTAGGATGAAAGCTACAAAGTCATAAAGAGGAAAGCATTGTTAAAAAGAAAACCACAGGCCCAAGATGGAGTCACTTATGCTATGCCAAGTCACCAAACTAGAGCTTACTACCTAACCTAACTGCAATTTTGATCTTCCCCAAAAATGTAGTCTTAATCATTTAGTCAGGAATTTGCTGATCAGCACCAAGGAGGTAATCTGTCACTTGGGCCCTCTCCCATTACCTCCCCCTGAAAGGGTGATGAGGTAATCTGCATGACAAGACCCCTTGCCCCTTCTTCTAAGGGAAGATGACTTGTCTAAAACAAACTTTTGTTTTGCTAATAACTTCCTTGAACCACCCTCCTCATAAAAATCTATTTTGTACAACTCCTCAGAGCTCCCCCCTACTCACTAGAACAGATGCTGCCCAATTCATGAATCACTTAATAAAGCCAATTAGATCATCAAACTTACACCATTGAATTTTGTTTGTTCTTAAGTTTTATTTGAGAGAGAGAGACAGCGTGCAAAAGCTTGAGTAGGGGAAGGGCAGAGAGAGAGAGAGAGAGAGAGAGAGAGAGAGAATCCCCAGCAGGCTCCAAGCTATCAGTGCAGAACCTGATGCAGGGCTCGAACTCATGAAGGTGAGATCATGACTTGAGCTGAAATCAAGAGTTGGATGCTTAACTGACTGAGCCACCCAGGGGCCCCAGATTTTTGTTTTTTAACAGCATATAATTGCTACTATCCAAATCACAGTGTCAACGAAACAATGGCAATCCAGTATGATAGCCAAAATGATAAAATAATTAAATGGGCAAATGGCAGAACATAAAGCCAAAAAGATTCAACTAATGGAAAGAGAATAGTAAAAGCCATACAGAAAGTTTAACTGCTTAATGTAGTATGATAATGGTCAGCTGGTTAAATGTCAAATTATTTCAGGAGAAATTTGGGCAAAGAGTATAATTTCAGGAAACTTACCATTATTGACTGACTCTTCCAAGATAGAAGAGGAGTAGCTTCACTTTGTAACACACAATTTTTCTGACCAATCACATTTTCACATCCCATTAATCATCCTGTTGCTCTTTTGGATGAACTGTCACTAAGTAGTCAGCAAACTAGAAAATCTAAGCTATACCTAGATCTTTAAAAAAAAATGCTTACAGATCTTATCAAAATCCTGTAATATGAGATCATGGTCTAGTCAGTAGAGAAGGTCCACATTTGAAATGAGGCTTTCTGAGGGACCTGATTCAGAGCACTAGTCCATAGCCCATTTCTTATAGCTGAGATCAGCTCAAACTTGCATTCAGTAGGTGGTTCCTATACGTCAGTTTATGGATCTGTGCCAGTTTGTGATGGAATTTACCCCTGCTGGAGATGTAAAAAAAACAAAGATAACAAAGACTAAATTTAATTATGTTTTTGTCTTTTATTTTTTTATTTTTTTATTTCTAAATTCTTATTTATCTTTATTTACAGAGACTAAGTTAGTCATATAATTTAATGCAGTCAACTAAAATGGTTTTTATTTTAATCTCTCGCCTTCCTGCTTGCTGGCTTTTAAACTGACTTTTTTTTTAATAAAAGAGTAACTACGGTAGTTGGTAGTTGTGTGTATGTCTACTTGCCTGGCAAAATAAAGTTCTGGTAATTTAATATTAGTTCTCCAAGTATATATCTATATTTATCTATCTACACACACACACACACACACACACACACACACACAATTTTTCCTTCTTTTTTTGGCTGGCCTAGGAACCTCTGCTCAGAAAAATGTTGATAACCTTAATGTGTATGTACAAGGATTAGAGTAAGCCAATTCCAATTAACAGCCAAACTCAGTAGTCTTATCCTGCTGGTGGTAGGCAGCCATTTTCTTCAAGTACAAAGGACAGAATAGTTATACAATGGTATTAATTTCTTGCAAGGGTCTATCTTAGGAAAATCTATAAATTAATATTGTTAAGGTAAGAAATCTATTGAGACATTATTTATAGTTATTCCATTGAATGTGCATAACATGTAAATAGTGCTTCTAAACATTCTGAAGAGAGATGCATTCATATATTTACCCTTGAATCAGGCACTCCCATATTGCAACATATTTGTATTTATAGATTTTTTTTTCCTTGAAACTCAGCCTCGCAGACACTTCAGTGCAGTCTCTCGCCATCCTTTTTGCAGCTTCCTGGTGGAGATGACATTTGCTCAGCTAGAGAATAGACACTTTCAGGCTGAGTTGCTCATCACACTTATACCCCAAGGCCTGGCTGATTGGCTGTCAGAGGACTCCAGCTGTTTAGCTGCCGTGATGTGTCTTTCATAAGAAAAGACATTTCCTGGAACATCAACAGCTTATTAAGGACTGGGGAGTGCAGGGGAGAAAACTTGAAATTTTGGAGGAAAAGAGTGGTTTGAACTTAGAGGAGGCTTGAAACTGAAACAAAGAAAGGGATGATTGGAAGACTTTTCCCCCATCTGTGTTTGAAAGACTCATTTTCAGAGCTAATGTTACAATTCGTGATGAGCAACCCTCCACAGCTTAGAAGGTCAAGTGTTGGTAGAAGCCTATTACCTAACCTGGTGGTGCACAGATCACATGAGGATGTAAAACTCATCAAAGAAGTTAGAAAACTCCTCATGAACTTGTCAGCAATTTCATTTCAATCTGATTTTCTTTGTGCCTTGATTTCCTCTTCTAAAAATTAAGGGTGAAGAATACTCTAGGGATGCTTATAAGAGAGAGCAAAAAGCTGACCAAAGATACTTGGATTCTAAAGGCCCCTTTGGGAAGTCGAGTTGGTAGCCAGAGCACGCAGAAAGGAGGAGCAAGCACAGTGCTAATGAGGCCATGCTTGCCAATTTGAAGCCCTTGTGGGCCAATTAGCTCTGCTTTCTTCCACAACCATTGACTGACCCCTGAACTCTGGCCAGTCATTTCAAAGTTCTGTGCCATTGGTCACTGGGGTCACCAAGAGATAGTATGTGGTTGGCTCAGTGAAAACTAACTAGCAGATACATGGCTCCAAGTGTCACCTCTGTGTATGAAGGGAAACACAGCAACTCTTCAGGGCACCAAGTACTGTTTAATGGCCTGCTGGAGTTCTTCTGCCACCCGTACTTTCCACTCTCACAGCTTTTATCACTCTATATTGCCATTGTTGGCTTCTCTATTTGTTTCTCCTGACAAATTATGGGCTCTTCGAAAACAGAAATTGTGTCTTATTCAACTACGTAACCCTGGTACCCTGCACAGTGTTGGCACATAGTAAGTGCTCAATAAATGGAATGTGAAGAGCCTAGTTTTACTATTCTCGCCATGGTTTGACAACAACTCAGTGGGTCACCAATTTCACCATAAAATTCTGGAAAAAAATCCCAGAAGAAAATGCATGTAATTCACTATAAAAATTTTAATGGATGAATACCTTTGTAAAAATATTACCTAGGTGCCAAGAGACAGATGTGGACAGTAATGAATTAGTTTGCTAGGGTAATACCAGCCTCTAGAGGTTGCTGATCAGTAGTGGCTTAACCCTGGATCATTCAACTGCATATAAAACAAAACAAAACTTGCTTGAATAAAAAATAAAACTGGGGCACCTGGGTGGCACCTAAGTGCCTGACTTCAGCTCAGGTTATGACCTCACAGTTTGTCAGTTCAAGCCCCACATTGGGCTCTTGTGTAGAGCCCACATGGGAATTTCTGCCTTCCTCTCTCTCTGCCTTCCCCCCCCCCATTGCATACATGTGCTCTCTCTCTCAAAAATAAACATTTTTTAAATTAAAAAATAAAATAAAAATAATAATAATCTGAGCTCACAGTGGTGATATTTTGATCCCAAATATCATTTGATGAAAGTCTGAGGAGGTAGAACAGTAAGGTAGCTGCTATTAGCATGCCATTTTACAGATAGAAAAACTAAAAATCAGACCATTTATGTGATTTTCATAGTCACTGTTTAACTACCAAAGCCAGGATTCAAACGCAGGTCTTGGTTTTTTCCAAAAGTTTATTTGGAAAAGTTTTTTTGAGAGAGCTCATGCACTCATGCGATCACAGGTGGGCGTGGGGGAGAGGGAGAGGGAGACAGAGAATCCCAAGCAGGCTCCATGCCCAGAGCAGAGTCTGACATAAGGCTTGATGTCACAACCATGAGATCATGACCTAAGCCGAAATCAAGAGCCAATACTCAACCAACTGAGCCACCCAAGCACCCCTGGAAAAATGTTAAATATTTATTTAAGTAATCTGAACACTCAATGTGGGGCTCAAACTCATGACCCTGAGATCAAAAGTCATGTGCTCTTCTGACTGAGCCAGCCAGGCACCCCTGGAAAAAAACTTTTAATGCTCAGAAAACACTGGGCAGTGGGAAAAGATAAAAACTAAGTTGAGCATGGTAGGAACTTCAGGTCCATCTTGGGGCATAGGGGGAGATGAAACTGGAAAGAGTAGAAAGGGCTGTTTATGTAGCTTACACCTATTTCAGCAGGCAATGGAGAGCTATAGAATTAGTCTGAGCAAGAATGGACCCAATCACAACCACACTGTAGGTTAATTGAATTTGTGGCATTCCTTTCAGTTGAATAAACATTTTGCTGTGTCCATAATGTGTTGCAAACTGAGGGTCTTAGTAGGGAGAAAGTAAAGACTATAGTGGGGAGTAGGAGAACTGATAAGTTAGGACAGTGAACATGTTAACTAAGGCTATGGAAATGGTAATTGAAAGATGGAAAACTTATTGAGCAGGTAGAATTGAGATCCTTGGTGACCAGATATGGTCGTAGGAAGGCTTAAAATCTCGTTTGCTTGAAATAGTATATAGCTACCCTCTAGTAAGCAAATTTGAATATTGACATCAGTTCCCATATATGATGGGGTCTTCCTTTTGTAGAATTGGGTGTTTTTCCATTGCCTTTGCTAGAGCATGGCCCTCTACCTTCTACTTTCTAGTGTTTGTGCCTAGTTGAATTTCTGTTTCTATGCAACATAATAGGAATGTCAACCACTTAGGCCATGGCATCCAAATGTGTGAAAAATTCTCACTAGGATTTTTGCACATGGTTATTTCCAAGGAATATCAAAAGGAAATACCAATGAACACTACCACCAACCAAAAATTTTCTTCCCCTGACTTGTCTAATACCTAAAATTCTCACCACTCAGTGACAGAATTCAGAAACAAATATCCAGCATTTAGGCCTTTCTGGAATCATGTGCACTGAAATTATATGGAGATATCCTTGCTTGAGAAAAGCAAGAGATTAGCATAGGTTCATGTATCTGTTGTCTCAATTACCCTTTTTGCACTGAGTATAACAAGGTCCTCAGAGAACAGGACTCATGAAATAGTCAAGTGAGAATGGGTGGTGGAGATATTGAGAATGTCTACAACAGAAAACAGGCTCAAATAGGAGCTCCACAGATACCTATGTCAGCTTGCTCAATGGTATGAGTGAATGGGAGAATGGGCCACCAGAAGGCAATCTTAGCAAGATACCTTCTTCAAAGATTTTCCTGTCATCAAAATTCTTAGGTATGGAAAGTCCAAAAGGGTAAGAATCCCTGGCCAACTAATGAAGCTTTATCTGCGATAAACCAAAGCTCTGAAACTTAAAAATGCCAGTGTCATAAGTAAGCTTCCCAGCCTAGGCACCTCACCATCCTCTGCACACATCTCAAATATTTCCTCCTTCAGGGCCCTCCACTCTCTCAACATGCAGTATGAAATCACTAAAGAGGGCCTCCAAGTTTAGCTCTTGTTCAGCATCTGTTGCGTACATGTCAGTGTACTCAGTGAATGCCTGCTACTTGGTTAAAGACACTGATGCCTTTCTGATCAGTGAGGGGAGTGAGGATCTCAACTCACTAAGTGTCAAAGTAAAAGGGAGTGGAAGTGAAACAAAGGGAAGCCAAGGATCAGCAACAGCAGTAGCTACAAAGAAGCCTGCAGCCAACCTTCATGCCTCTCACTTTAACTAAAGAGCCACTAAAGAAAAGGGTCCTATGAGGCATAGGACAAAAGATAGTGCCTGGACAGAGTAGGCATTGCACCAATATATGTTGAGTGAAAAAGTAAGAAAAGAAAAGCATGAAGCTAGGTAGAGGTGCCCAGTGACCAGAGATAGCTATTTTCTTTTCTTTTTTATTCTTTTGAAATCCTGCACCTCCCCCTATATTTCATAACACCTGTTATTTTCTCCTAAATGCATGAAACTGTTTCTCTTTTATTCCATTAAAATACTTAAGAAATGCATCACTTTCCATGGGATCTGTGTGGGTGTACCTGCAAGTGACTGTAGCATAGCTTCTTGTAACCCAAAGAATGAACTTGGTTTACATGAGAAATCCATTAATTTGGAGTCTACACATGTGGAATTCGTGATGACTTAACCAGTGGATATTGTAAATGAGATAACCGGAGGGATACTTAAATCTATTCAAAGAAATATCCAGGTAACTGTTTATAGAAAACACAAGGATAATTCTTATTAAGATTTTAAAGTGGCCCTTCTAAGGACCCATATCCCAGGCAATACAACATTAAAATGCTTCATTAATTCAGACTGCTCTTTGCTCAACATCTCTATCCTTTATCACAAATCACTGATGATATATCTTAGTTTAAGAAATATGGAGACTGATTTGATGGTACAGGTATAGCTAATGCTAAGTGGTCCCTGAAAAGCTTGGAGTTTAAGCTGAGAGACTGAAAGACATTCTCAAATGTGGAGAATTCTCTAATTCAGCCAAAGACATTCTCATGGGTTAAAAAAATAAGAATCTTTATCCATTTCAGCTAAACACTATCACTCTGCAGACAGCTTCTACTTGTTAAATACCACTAAGCTCTGCTCTACCTTGGGAAAAAAAATTTAGCTCTCTACAGATGTGAAACAATGAACCAAGTAGTTTCTAAAATGAAGTGGACACTCTACATTGTCTTCCCATTTATCAGCAAAGAAGCCTTTCCTAAGAAGTTGCCCACATCTTTAAAACACATTTTGAGAGACAGAGAGAGATGGAAAGACAGAGAGACAGAGAGACAAAGAGAGAGATTAAGTGAGATCTAGGAAGAACTGAGAGTCAAGACCAATCTGTGAAGGCTACAAATTCCAGCCCCTACTTGTCAAAGTATACCTTGGTTGAAATTAGGACAACCAGAGGGTTCTCTATGTTAATAAGTAATCCATCTCATTATAGTCCAGATGAAATAGAAAATGATGAAATACTTGGGAAGAAAAAAAGAACAGAGTCCATTTCTAAATAACCAACAATAGCTTTTGTTCCAAAAATAAATTATAAGATGAGCAGTCCCAGCAATCCAAGTACAATAAGGCAAGTAAGAATAAAGGAATTTGGGGCGCCTGGGTGGCTCAGTCAGTTGAGCGTCAGACTTCGGCTCAGGTCATGATCTCGTAGTTCGTAAGTTCAAGCCCCGCGTTGGGCTCTGTGCTGACAGCTCAGAGCCTGGAACCTGCTTCAGATTCTGTGTCTCCCTCTCTCTCTGTCCATTCCCCACTCATATCTGTCTCTCTCTGTCTCTCAAAAATGAATAAACGTTAAAAAAATTTTTTTAAAGAATAAAAGAATTAAACTTAATGGATTATTTTCTCCTCAATGTGGAGTATTGGAGAGAGAAACTAGTAACATGGACAAGCCCAATCTGAATGCTATGGAGGAAGAGAACAAGCTAGAAGGACAGCCTCTACCTTTATATTTCTTTTCCAATGCAGCTTGCTTTTAGCACCTCAGGAAAAAGAGGAGACATGCTTGCCAGGGAAAGTGCTTTCTTTTTTGATAATGAAATAGCAGTCAGGAGACCCATCCTCTAGTCCAGCCCTGTCGCTTCCTAGCTGTGTGACCTTGGACATTTAACTAAGCCTTCCATGATTCCAGTTATCTGGTGTGTAAAATAAGGGCCTTAGTTGAATTGTGTAATTGTGTATAAAATGCAATTGTGTAAAATATTTCAAGGCTCCCTGAATATTATAAAAATATTATATGGTATTATAACTTCTTTAATAGTCTATGATTCAATGATTTCACGTATCCAGGAAATAATTTCCAGACCCCAGAGATTCAGCTAAAGAGAGTACATATATGTGTGTATGCACAGAGGAGGGAAGAGGGGAACAGCAAAGGAAAGAAATGATTCATTACAAGCGCACAAGAAAACCAAGAAGAAGAAAATAGAGGTTTCAAAAATAAATTGATGTCTAGTTACTTTGATTTACTCTAAACAAACCTGTAACGGTGTAGGGTCACAGCCTGAAAAGTCTGTCTTGAAAGCTCACTCAGATTTTCAACCATGAATCCTGCCTCAAAGTCATGCAAAGGAAATTCTCTTGTGAGCCTTTAAATCTCCATCAGCTGTTACATGAAAATGAAGGTTAGATGAGCTGCAATATAGAGACTAAAACAAAAAGACCCTATTTCTATACCATGTAAATGCCTTATAATTGCATTTAGAGTGTAAGAGGCAGCTTGCTTTGTTATTGGCAAGACAAGTATGATTTTTTCTAAGACAAAGAACTAATCCATACTCAGAATAGGGGCTGGCAAACATTTTCTGCAAAAAGCCACATATACAGTAAAGATTTTAGGCTTTGCAGTTCACATACAGCCTCTGTTACATATTTTTCTTTTGTTGGGTGGGTGGGTTTTTTTTTTTTTTTACAATCCTTTAAAAATATGAGTACAAAAACAGGCAGGAGGCTGGATTTGACCTGCTGGCACTAGTTTGTTAACCCCTGCTCTAGAATTCTAAGCTCTCAAGCAGTAGTAGTAGTGAGAGCTGAAATCTACCAGGTGTTTAAGTGACCACAGTTAACTGGACTTAGAGCAGATAAATCTATCAAGCTATGTTCCTGAAGAACTGTGGAAGAATATACAAGCCAGGCAGTACATTGAGGCCCTTGGAGAAGAGCCACAGCATTTCTTCAAAATATTACTACTATATAGCAAAGATTTGAACTTAGGCAGACTGACTCCAGAGCCAGTATTCTCATCTACTGTGCACATTTTGGAATAGCACCTTGTGACTGGCTTTACAGAGGTATCTCACATTTTAGATAAACAGGGTATTTCTTACTCTTTTAATAAATCAACTCTTATTTTCTTACTGATTTACATGAAAATTTTAGATGGACTGTCAATATGTACTTGTTCTTAACAAATTAGTCTTATGCTTCACTACCTCCTCCCCTCTTTCCTCCAATATTCTCTGTCAAGTACTTAATGATATATAAACAGTTAACAAATGCAAAAGGCAACCCAATATTTATAGGACTTTTGTAAGAATATTTTAATAAGCTGAAGAGTCCTTTCAAAGAGGAAGTGATTCTTCAATAGAACAGACCACAAAGTCCAGAAATAAACTCAAACATATACAGGAATTTAGTATATGCTAAAAGTGGTATTTAAATCCATGGGGAAGGGATGCCTGGGTGGCTCAGTCAGTAAAGTGGCAGACTTTGGCTCAGGTCATGATCTCAAGGTTTGTGAGTTCCACCCACACGTTGGGCTCTGTGCTGACAGCTCAGAGCCTGGAGCCTGCTTCAGATTCTTTGTCTCCCTCTCTTTCTCTGTTCCTCCCCCACTTGTACATTTCCTCTCTCTCTCTCTCTCTCTCTCCCCCCCCTCTCTAAAAAAAATAAAAAATAAATAAACTTTAAAAAAATTAAAAAATAAATCCATGGGGAAGAGATAGTTAAATAAACTGGTGTTGAGACAACTATGTAGAAATCCAGAAATTAAGTAAAGTTGAATCCACAACTCATACCTGACCCAAATAAATTCCAGATAGATCATTTTTAACACTAAAAATAAAACCATGAAAAACCTATAAGAAAGAGTAAAGTCAGTTTTTAATAATCTTGGAGTGCAGGATAAGTCCTTTCTAAGTCTGACACAAAACCCAGAAGCCAAAATAGAAAAGTCCAATACAACTGACTACATAAAAATAAAAATTCATCTCTTGCAAAAACTTCTGTGAAGTTAAAAAAAAAATGACAAACTGAAAAAATATTTACAATTTATATCACTGAATAGGGACGTTCTTAATATAAAAACATCTCCTATAAATCAAATTTATTTTTTAAGTTTATTTGTTTTGAGAGAAAGAGAGAGAGAGAGAACAGGTGCATGCAAGTGAGCAAGGGAGGGACAGAGAGAGAATCCTAAGCAGGCTCTGCACTATCAGCACAGAGTCCAGTGCAGGGTTCAGTCCCACAAACTGTGAGATCATGACCTGTGCTGAAATTGAGAGTAGGATGCTGAGCTACCCAGGCACCCCTATGAATCAATTTTAGAAGACCAGATAGAAAATGACCAAAGTATAATAGACAGATTATTTGTAGAAAATCAAATACAAAATTAAATATATGATAGTTGCACAACTTCATCCAAAATAAGAAAAATGCAAATTGAAACTTCATTTAGATATTATTTTCACCCATCAGATGGGCAATGATGAAAAAGTTTGCTAACACACCGTACTGGTGAGGATTTGGGGAAAAGGTCACTCTCATAAATTGCTGAAGGCAGTGTAATTGACACAACCTGTATCAAATTTGGGATGTGCTTACCTTTGACCCTAGAAATTCCACTTTTGGGAATTTATTCTACAGATATGTTCATGTATAATAAATGACAAAGTCTGTGTAGTAGATTAGAAGAATTTTAATTTTTTTAAGTTTTATTTATTTAGTTTCAGAGAGAAAGATAGCATGAGCAGGGGTGGGGCAGAGAGAGAGGGAGAGAGAAAGAGAGAATCCCAACTGGGCTCCATACCATCAGTGCAGAGCCTGATGCAGGGCTCGAACTCACAAACCATGAGATTGTGACCTGAGCCAAAACCAAGAGCCAGACACTTAACCAACTGAGCCACCAAGGTGCCCAGATTAGAAGTATTTTAAATGCCAATCAATAAGGAACTTGTTTATAGACTATAGTAGATCCAAACATTAAACATCTATATGTTACTGATAGAAAATTCTCTCGAAAATATACACTTAAGTGAAAAAGTAAGGAATATAACAATGTTTATAGTTTATATATGTTACCATTTGTCTAAAATTGGGGGAAAATATATGTATGTATGTGTCTGTGATAGTAAGCAGAACATAATGGTTTTAAGTGTATAAACTCTGAAGTCAACCAGCTTGAATATGATTCTTGGCTCTACTACTTAATACTTACATGACTTCTTTGTGCCTCAATCTCCTCATCTGTAAAATGGGAAAATAATATTACTTACATTGTTTGGGATTCCTAAGGATTAAATTAGTTAATATTTATAAGTCTTAGAACAGTGCCTACCACATAGTAAGTACTATTCAAGAATTTGTTTAATAAATAAATATTCAAAGAACATACTTGGGTGGATTCATCTGGCTAAAGGGCAAGAATGAAAGTAGACTTACTTTTATACCCTTGAATATTGTACCAACACTTAAATAATATCTATTTTAAAATTAAATTGCTTTTTAATCTTTATTTATTTATTTTGGGGGTGGGGGAGGGGCAGAGAGAAGGAGAGAGAATCCCAAGCAGGTTCCATACTCAGCCTAGAGCTTAACACAGGGCTCTATCTCACAACCATGAGATCATGACCTGAACCAAAATCAAGAGTCATATGCTTAACCAACTGAGCCGCCCAGGTGCCCCCAAAATTAAATTATACTTAAATAGAAATAATTTCTGTTCCCTAGCATTTTAGATAAACTGGCCTCATCTCCTGCCCACCTATCTTCTACTTCGCTTATAATTTCTACTCTCCATGCTTTCCACTACTGTTTCTTATTAACTTTAGTATCCTTTTTCTCTCCATCACCTCAGAGTCCTCTCATTTGTCTCAAACTTTCTATACTCATTTAGAATTTCTACCTTTATTCAATTGCTGACACTCCAGTTAACCTTTCACAAAAACACCAGCATCCATGGATTGTAAGAATAAATATTGTTAAAACGTCAATACTACCCAAAGCAATCTACACATTCAATGTAATCCCTATAAAAAAGAGCACCACCATTCTTCACAGACTGGAACAATCTTAAAATTTGTATGGAACCACAAAAGACCCTGAATAGCCAAAGTAATGGTGAAAAAGAAAACCAAAATGGGAGGCATCACAATCCCAGACTTTAGACTCTACTACAAAGTTGTAATCATCAAGACAGTATTGTATTGGCACAAAAACAGACATATAGACCAACGGAATAGAATAGAGAATGCAGAAATGGACCCACAAATATATGGCAAACTAATCTTCGACAAAGCAGGAAAGAGTATCCAGTGGGAAAAAGACAGTCTCTTTAGCAAATGGTGCTGGGAGAACTGAACAGCAACACGCAGAAGAATGAAACTGGACCACTTTCCTTCAGCATACACAAAAATACATTCGAAATGGGGCACCTGGGTGGCTCAGTCAGTTAAGTGTCCGACTTTGGCTCAGGTCATGATCTCCTGGTCTGGGGGTTTGAGCCCCGCATCAGGCTCTGAGCTAAAGCTCAGAGCCTGGAGTTAGCTTCAGATTCTGTGTCTCCCTCTGTCTCTTCCCCTCCCCAGCTCATGCTCTGTCTCTCTCTCTCTCAAAAATAAACATTAAAATAATAATAATAATAATAAATTCAAAATGGATGAAAGACCTAAATGTGAGACAGAAAACCATCAAAATCCTACAGGAGAAAACAGGCAGCAACCTCTTTCACCTCAACCAGAGCAACTTCTTACTTGACATGTCTCCAGAGGCAAGGGAAATAAAAGCAAAAACGAACTATTGGGACCTATCAAGATAAAAAGCTTCTGCATAGCAAAGGGAACAATCAACAAAACTAAAAGATGGAACTAAAATTCCTGATGGAATGAGAGAATATATTTGCAAATGACATATCAGATAAAGGGTTAGTATCCAAAATCTATAAAGAACTTAACCAAACTCAACACCCAAAAAACAAATAACCCAGTGAAGAAATGGGCAAAAGACATGAATAGATCCTTCTCCAAAGAAGACATCCAGATGACAAACATACACATGAAAAGATGCTCAACATCACTCATCATCAGGGAAATTCAAATCAAAACCACAATGAGATACCACCACATACCAGTCAGAATGGCTAAAATTAACAACTCAGGAAACAAAAGATGTTGCCAAGGATGTGGAGAAAGGGGAACCTTCTTGCACTGTTGGTAGGAATGCAAACTGGTGCAGCCACTCTGGAAAACAGTGTGGATGTTCCTCAAAAAATTAAAAATAGAACTACCCTACAACCCAGTAATTGTACTACTAGGAATTTATCCAAGGGACAGAAAAATGCTGATTTGAAGGGGAACATGCACCCCAATCTTTATAGCAGTGTTATCAACAATAGCCAAATTATGGAAAGAGCCCAAATGTCCATTAACTGATGGAACCACAAAAGACCCCAAATAGCCAAAGTAATGTTGAAAAAGAAAAACAAAGCGTGGGGGGGGGGGTGGATCACAATCCCAGACTTTAGCCTCGACTACAAAGCTGTAATCATCAAGACAATATCGTATTGGCACAAAAACAGATACATAGACCAGTGGAATAGAATGAAGAACCCAGAATTGGACCCACAAATGTATGGCCAACTAATCTTTGACAAAGCAGGAAAGAGTATCCAGTGGGAAAAAGACAGGCTCTTTAGAAAATGGTGCTGGGAGAACTGGACAGCAACATGCAGAAGAATGAAACTAGACCACTTTCTTATACCATACACAAAATAAACTCAAAATGGATGAAACACCTAAATGGGAGACAGGAAACTATCAAAACCCTAGAGGAGAAAACAGGCAATAACCTCTTTGACCTCAGCCGCAGCAATTTCTTGCTGGACATGTCTCCAAAGGCAAGGGAATTAAAAGCAAAAATGAACTGTTGAGACCTCAATAAGGTAAAAAGCATCTACACTGCAAAGGAAACAACCAACAAATCTAAAAGGCAACCATCAGAATGGGAAAAGATATTTGCAAATGACATATCGGATAAAGGGCTAGTATCCAAAATCTATAAAGAACTTACCAAATTCAACACCTGAAAAACAAATAATCCCATGAAGAAGTGGGCAGAAGACATGAATAGACACTTTTCCAAAGAAGACATCCAGATGGCCAACAGACACCTGAAAAGATGCTCAACATCGCTCATCATCAGAGAAATACAAATCAAAACCACACTGAGATATCACCTGAAATGGGCCAGAGTGACTAAAATGAACAACTCAGGAAACAACAGATGATGGTGAGGATGTGGAGAAAAGGGAACCCTCTTGCACTGTTGGTAGGAATGCAAACTGGTGCAGCTGCTCCAGAAAAAAGTACGGAGGTTCCTCAAAAAATTAAAAATAGAACTACCCTATGACACAGCAATAGCACTACTAGGAATGTATCCAAAGGATACAGGAGTGCTGATTCATTGGGGCACTTGTACCCCAATGTTTATAGCAACACTTTCAACAATAACCAAATTATGGAAAGAGCCTGAATATCCATCAACTGATGAATGGATAAAGAAGATGTGGTTTATATATACAATGGAATACTACTTGGCAATGAGAAAGAATGAAATCCTGCCATTTGCAGCAATGTGGATGGAACTGAAAGGTATTATGCTGAGTGAAATAAGTCAGCCAGAGAAAGATAGATATCATATATTTTCACTCATATGTGGAACTTGAGAAACTTAACAGAAGACCATGGGGGAAGGAAAAGGGGAAAAAATAGTTACAAATAGAGAGGGAGGGAGGCAAACCATAAGAGATTCTTAAATAAAGAGAACAAACAGGATTGATGGGGGCGGGGGGCGAGGGAAAGGGGAAAATGGGTGATGGGCATTGAGGAAGGCACCTGTTGGGATGAGCACTGGGTGTTGTATGTAAGCGATGGATCATGGGAATCTACTCCCACAACCAAGAGCACACTGTATACACTCTATGTTAGCCAATTTGACAGTAAATTAGATTAAAAAATAATAAAATAAAAAAAGAAGATGTGGTATATATATATATATACACACACACACACACACACACACATGTGTGTGTATATATATATATATATATATATATATATATATATACAATGGAATACTACTCAGCAATGAAAAAGAATAAAATCTTGCTATTTGCAACAACATGAATGGAACTGGAGGGTATTATGCTAAGCGAAATAAGTCAGTTAGAGAAAGACAGATATATGATTTCACTCATATGTAGAATTTGAGAAACTTAACAGATAAACATAGGGGAAGGGAAGGAGAAATAATATAAAAACAGAGAGAGAGGCAAACTATAAGAGACTCTTAAATACAGAGAACAAACTGCAGATTGATGGGGTGGTGGGTTAAATGGGTGATGGGCATTAAGGAGGGCATTTTTTGGGAGGAGCACTGGGTGTCATATGCAAGAAATGAATCATTGGGATCTACTCCTGAAGCCAAGACTACACTGTATATTCACTAACTTGAGAATAAAAAAGTAAAATTAAAAAATTCCAACATCCCATCCTCAAAGTTTCAAATCTAGACACCCCATTGCCTCCAACTCAGCATGTCAAAGTGAGCATGTCATGCCCCTCTCATCTCAACCTCCTACTTTTTATCTCCCAAGTTAAAAACTGGATTCTTTACTGACTATTCCTTCTACTTCATACCCTAGATCCACTGAATCCATAAGTGTACTGTTTCACATATCTTTTCCTCACCTCCTCATCAATTGCTGTTTTAGGAATATTGCCCTAGGCCATGTGAATAACATGCATACATGTCACCTGGAAAGCTTGTTAAAATGCAGATACTGAACCAGGAGGTATGGTAGCCACCCTACAAGATGGCCTCTAATGATCCCCATCTCCCACTATTTACTTCCTCTTTTATCTCCTCCTATATTGTATCAGGGTTGGTCTGCATGACCAAGAAAATAGGACAGAAATAATGGTATATCATGTCACAGATTAGCTTATAGAAGACAATATGGCTTTTGTCTTAGTTGACAATATGGCTTTTGTCTTAATTGCTCTGTCTCTCTCTTTCTCTCTCTCTTAGATCACTCATTCTGTGGGAAGCCAGCTACCCATGCTGCAAAGTCACTCAAGCAGCCTATGGAGAGGCCAACATAGTGATAAATTGAAATGTCCATCCAGCAGGTAGTGAAAACTGAAGGCTCTTGCCTACAGCCATGTGAGTGAGCTTGGAAGTAGATTCTTCAGCCCCAGTCATGCCTTCAGATGACTACAGCTGCAGCCAAAATCTTGACTACAACCTCATAAAAGACGACCCTGAGCCAGAACCACCCAGGTAGGCACTCTGAGATTCTTGATCACAAAAATGTGAGATAAATGCTTGCTGTTTTAAACTGCCAAGTTTTTAGGTGATGTGTTACACAGCAGGAAATAACGTATACAGTAGGTCTGGGGTATGGCCTGAAAAATTCTGCATTTTTAACAAGCTCCCAGGAGACACTAAAGATGATGCTACTGGAACTTGATTTAGTAGTAGGCCCTATACCATTGTAACAGCTTCTCACCAACCTCAATGATCTCTCTGCTATAATCCCATTATATCCCTGTTTCCCAACATACAATGGCTCCTTATTACCTACCACGTAATCTCAGTCTATTATCAAAAAGACAAGAGACAAGTGTTGGCAAGGATGTGGAGAAAAGGGAACCCTTGTACACTATTGATCGGCATGTAAAACTGTAGAGCCACTATGGAAAACAGTATTAAAAAAGTTCCTCAAAAAAATTAAAAATAGAACTACCATATGATGCAGCAACCCCGCTCCTGGGTGTATATCCAAAGGAATTGAAATCAATATCTTGAAGAGATATCTGCAACCCCAGCTTTATTGCAACATTATTCACAATAGCTAACACATGGAAGCAACTTAAGTGTCTTTCATCAGATAAATGGATAAAGACAATGTGATACACACACACAGGAATATTTTTCAGCCATAAAAAGAAAGAAACCTGCTATTTGCAACAACATGGATGCACTAGGAGTGTATAATGCTAAATGAAATAAGCCAAACAAAGAAAGACAGACATTGTACGGTATCACTTATATATGGCATCTGAAAAAAAAAAAAACCCTCAGGGTGCCTGCATGGCCCAGTCGGTTAAGTGTCTGACTTCCATTCAAGTCATGATCTCCTGGTCCATGAGTTCAAGCCCCACATCGGGCTCTTTGCTGACAGCTCAGAGCCTGGAGCCTGCTTCAGATTCTGTGTCTCCCTCTCTCTGTGTGCCTCCCCTGATTGCATGCTCTCTCTCAAAAATAAACATTAAAAAATTTTAAAAACAAAAAATTACCCACTTCATAGAAACAAAATAGAATGGTGGTTTCCAGGGGCTGGAGGGAGGGGGAAATGGGAGTGGTATAGGTCAAAGGGCCTAATTTTCAGTTATAAGAAGGATATGTTCTGAGGATTTAATATAGAGCATGGTGACTATTTTTAATTATACGGTCTTGTATACTTGAAAGTTACTGAGAGTAGATCTTACACATTCTTACCACACACACACACACAAACACACACACACACACACACACACAAAGGGTTAACTATGTGAGATGATGAATGTGTTAATTATTTTGTTCTTGGCAATCACTCTGTAATGTGTATGTATATTAAATCATCACATTGTACACTTTATATATAATTGTATTTGTCAATTATTCCTCAATACAGCTACAAAAAAGTCCTCATCCTGGTCTGTCAATCCCTTAGAAGTTGGCCATATTGATGCTTTATAGTCATATTTCCCACTGCTCTCTACAAGGCACTTTCTGCTCCTGTTAACCTGATCTCATTACCTCCTGCACACATCACATTTATTCCTGCTACCAAGCTTTCTATTAGCACCTTACCACTTTATTCCTTACCACCACTGATATATGTATAACTGGGATGACTTCCATCCCTGTCTGCTATCTGAACTCAACCCTCAAGACCTAGCTTAGGTCCCATTTCCCCCACAAAACTTTTCCCACTTCATTTTCATTTAATAGTTTTATGAACTATTATTTATAATATTATTTAACTATGAAATAAATAACCTCAACTTCTAAGATAGATTTTAAGCAACTTGAGGCCAAGAATAGTATCTTATAAGTCTTAGCAGCTCTGGGGCACCTTACATAGAACTGGACACATAAAAAGTAGGTGTCAATTGACTGAGTCTGCTTGTCACATTCAGTGTGGCTGCATGCCTACAAGCACAGCCAAAATTTACTCCTGGGTTTTATAGTGATAGAATCCCTGCAAAATCCACTCCCCTTCTCTCTACCCCTTTCATCTATACCAAATTATTATCTCATTTATTCATTCCACATCACTGGCAGGTAAGAAGGTAACATATTGAGAGAACAACTTTTATTATGGGCAGCAGTGAAAAGGGGAAATAATGTCACAGTTAATCCAAAAGCTATTTAATTTTGGATTTAAAATCCCTTCTATGATCAGGAAGGCAGATGTGCTGTGAACTCATTAGGATTTCCCTGAACAGTGTTGAAATCATCCACAAGAACACAATGAGGAGGGAGCCAGGGGAGATAGACATGAGAAGGCAGTGGCTAATGAAGGAAAACTATCTGAGAAAGATAAATATTCCGTAGATAACCCACAACAAAGATAATTAAAAAAAAAACAAATAACAGAGGTGGAGATAGAGGGAAGGAGGATGGGAAAGTGGGAAGGGATAAAGGAAGGAGAGAGAGAAAGAGGGAAAGAGATGGCCCTAAGGACTTGCATACCCCACACATCAGACTATAAAGACCATTTTACAAAAGGATAACAGTCGCTATTTTTTGAGGGTTTACACTCAGCAACTGTGCTAAGCTCTTTATACAAATCACTCTAGATCTAGCCCTTATGTCCTCATTTTGGGAGACCTAGCATGGAAAGATCTATAGCAGATTCAGGAAATTTAGAAATCAGGAAAAAGTTAGTATTCAGTGCCCATCCACACCCAGATACGTGATAATCTCCTGCCCCATGACTTCACTATGGCTACCCAGGGGACCTCATCAGGCTGGGAATAAATCTCAGCCTTATTCTTCTAAAAAAGCATACTAATTCTATATTTCAGGCCCTTAGTTGCACAGCCTGAGGGGTGGCAATGAATGTCATGAAATAATCACATCCTGTTACCAGGTAACTAATGGGTTACCCCTCCCAGGTAATATAAAACATTAGCTCCATTTAAACAGAAAACCCTAAAGAGGAAATCTATTGACAGGAATTTGGGCACCTTGGCAGGCCCTCAGGGAAGAAGCTTTGGAGCCAAAAGACCTTTTTATTCCTCTCCTATCATCCCTATTCTTCCTTCTGGGTTTGATGTGTGCCTTAAACATATCACAGTTTGCACTTTTCTTAGTTAACAACCAGCAGTAGAACAAAACGTGGCTTCTTTAAAAAAAATTCTAATGAAGCTTCCAATTCTCAATTAAAAGAAACATCTTTCTATCCATCTTTTATCCCTGCCAAGTATTTGTGTTTTGAAGCTAGAAGTTTCATTATCTGAAATTTTCAGGCAATTACTGGGTCTAGTAACTCCCAAGATGTGAACATTTTTTCCAGCAGTCTAAAGTGAAAAGTGGTTTTGAGTAAGACTGTGTGTGCTTTAAGGGGAGCATCTGCTTAGAAAAGAAAGGCATGATAAAGGCAGGTGGGGGAAGGGACAATAGGAACCATATTGGGAGTTTTATTTGTCTTATTTGACATTGGCAGCTCCAGAAGTATTAATGAGCAGCCCTCCATGTCCCAGGGGAAGCTTTTGGATTTACAGCTTTAAACAACTACTCATCCTCATTTTGGCACAAAGTCAAACCAAAATTTGTCATAGTTTATAATGTTTGTTAATGAAGAACATCAAAAATTAATGCTCATTAGGGTGCTCATTAATATGCACAGTGCTCGCCAGTTTGACTTAATTAAGTGAAGCACCACTTCACAATAGTATTGTGGCCCAGCAGAGAGAGGAGACTGTTCAGGTCTGAAGGATGTCCCATTGGGACAGTATGAGAAGCATTGCAGGGCAGGACACCTGCCAGCCGCTTCCATAAACTCTTCCTGTTAGAAAACAGGAAGCTCTTAGAGAGCAAGTGGCAGTGGTTCCTGCTGGGATGTCTTATTCCAGACTCCAGTTTCCCTGTTCTACATTATTTGGTGAAATTAACTGAATTGGGGTCAGTGGTACAATCAGATCTTGGCCAAGAAAAAGACCCCTAAAGAGAAAAGTAAGCTCAAGAGCTTAAGCTCAAGACAAAAGATTGAGGTGGACGAGATGGAGAATAATAAGAGAAGATGATGAAAAAAAAATACAGAGCAAATTAAAAAAAAAAAAAAAGGAAGGGGTATGGAAGAAACAAGAGTAAGACAGATATCCAGATGCTGTCATATTCCAAAGCAGAGGACACATAAGTGGGGCATTACTATTTGCATGAGGATTTATTACTCTTTTTCTTTGTCAGTTTAAGATTTTTGACTGTTCTTAAATGTTGGGGGTATGTCAAAATCATTAATTCCAGTGGGCCACTGAAGATTTTTAAAAAAACTAATACTTGGGGCACCTGGGTGGCTCAGTCGGTTAAGTGTTTGGCTCAGGTCATAATCTCATGGTTCGTGGGTTCCAGCTACATGTCAGGCTATGTGCTGACAGCTGGAAGCCTGGAGCCTGCTTCCGATTCTGTGTCTGCCTCTCTCTCTGCCCCTCCCCGCTCATTCTCTTCCTCTCTCTCTCTCAAAAATAAATAAAAACATTAAAAATGTTTTTTAATTTTTTTAATATTTATTTATTTTTCAGAGAGAGAAACAGAGTGCAAACGGGAAGGGCAGAGAGAGGGAGATACAGAATCTGAAGCAGGCTCCAGGCTCCGAGCTGTCAGCACAGAGCCTGATGCTGGGCTCAAACCCATGAACTATGAGATCATGACCTGAGCCAAAGTCAGACACTTAATCAACTGAGCCACCCAGGTGCCCACCAAAAACTTTTTTTTTAATTTAAAAAAACTAATACTTGAGCTCTGGAACTTGCATCCAGGGATTTTTAAAGGAATATTGAACTTAAAACAAAAGAGCAATGGAGAAAATGAAAGTGAGACAGGGAAATTTGAATCCCAACTACGCTACTTAGTGTGTAAATGAGTGACCTTGGAGAAGCCACTTAATCTCACTAAACTTCATCTGCCTCATCTGTAAACTATGAGGGTGAGTTGTATGAAATTGCTGTTTCATTTTTGTAGGTCCAGATGTTCAAATATTGACAATTTCATACAGTTAAACAATAGTGTATTTTTAAACAACTTTTAAACTGTAAAATGCCAAAGATCATTTATGATCAGTCATAATTTTTGCTACTTCAAAAAATATATGCATATGTGCTATATTATGATCTACTAATAAGAGGAGGTAAATCAGATCAAAGCTCTTTCTCAAATTTTGCCAAAGGCCTTCCTGACTCAAGATTTAAGGTTAGCTCAGGTCTATCACTGTGAAGCAATTTTATTGACACTGTTTAAGATCATTTTTAAATTCCTGCCTTGCTGCAATAGATATCTAACAAAAGTGATCAAAGTAATTTCCAAGTGGTTCCCTAAGTGTGTGTGGAAGTGAGCACATATACACACACGCACACGCATGCACACACACACGCACGCACGCACCCTTCAGCAATCCTTCTCCTCAAATTGACCCAAAGCCTTATCGGAAAAAAAAAATAGTACAGAGTTGTACAAGAGAAATATCCATAGTGGCATCACTCCAAAGTATCCATTATATCAAGTCCAAGTATTACCTAGGAGAGAAGGCAGGCCAGGAAAGTACAGAATTTTAGTAAAGATTATTCAAGTTCTAGAAACCAGAGCAGGCAATGGGTCTGGGCCAAGCAGACTAAACAAGGTAGAGTCATAACAAAAGGGAACAGGGAAGGGGAGGGTAAGTAGTGGGCCAGAAGCCTGATACACAACCAATAACCAAGAGGTCACAGACTCTTAAAGACAGAATAAGACAGAAACTAGAAAATTGGTAAAACGTACAAACACAAAGACAAGTGACCAAATGTCCAGAAACTACGAGATATAGTATAGGACAAAGTACAGTTCAAACAAAATAAAAACACCAGTTTGGGGGAGGACCTAATTCAATGGGGCAAAACATTACCTTGTCTCTCATCTCAGAAAATCGTTATGCATCTTGTGAAGGCAAGGACTCAGTCTGGTATTGCCAGACTGGGGCTTACAGAAATATTTAGAATACATGGCTAGAGTGAAGAAAGAGGGGGGTTAAACAAAAGACCATTTGTGATCAAGGATGGGAAGTTATCAATAGGAAAGAGGGCTCTATCTGCAGCAGAAGGAAAGCAACTAGCATTAGGGGATGTACACAGAAAACCTGCACATACGTTCATGCCTCTGCCAATCAAGCTGTGAAGACTGGGAATCTATCTGAGGAGCAGAATATGATATTGTATTGGAATAATTTATCATTCAACCCAGATAAGAGACAAATGGCTTATTGTACTGGGCACACATCTCTAATAGAGATAATGCTGCCTCCTTTGATAGGTGCATTGTATTGTGTCTGTCCAGCAGGCAATCTGGGCACTTTTTCTTACTAAATCTGAGCTTCATTCTCAAACAAACTGACAGTAGGGAATTGCAGTAATGACTTGACACCCTGCTTTAGCCCTTTCCGGCTCTGAATATATTTCCCCTTTGGGCTTTCTGTGCAGAGATATATTAGTCTGGATTTACATTTTTTGGATTTTGTTGTTTCTTCCGTCAGTGTTGAACTTCAAAATGTAGCATTCTCCAAACTTGGGATTTTGTTCACTGCATTGTCTTCCAGCTCATTAATGTAAATAATAAAGAGCCTGGTTTCTGATGCTGTTCCCTTTCAGAGCTGTATTAATAATTCATTTCCAGTTTGACAAAGTCCTTTCGGCAGCTGCTTTGTTCAAGGCTTTGCTCCTTACAGTGGCGATAGGTCAATTATCTTATGGTGAGATTGAACTGGAGGGCCTGAGGAGGGCATTTGTATTCCCCCCATGTGACCATTGGGGATTAATGGTGTAGGGGGAAATGCACCGAGTCCACTTCTAAGGCTCCCTCTGGAGACTTAGCCTCTTGTTCCCGTGTTCTTTCCAAATCTGTTCTTTTTAGCATTAATTATGAGGACAACGAGCTCGGTGCCGAAGTGTAGGAGCTGAATCCCCGCTTACACACAGGGAATGAAAAGTCTGTTTGTCAGTCAAGGTAGCTTTTTTCTCTGTAAGAGCTGAGAGTGTAATGGCATAGCGAAGTCAGTTCAGAGTGCCTAAAGCATATAGTAGCTTATTTAGCACCCTATGCATAGTAGGTGTTTGGATTTCTCGTGACTGCTGGACTTAATTGTAGTATCTAGCTTGGGAAAATGTTCCAGTGACAAGGACTGGTGGGGTAATGCCAAAATCATCACCACCCCCTTTTCTATCAGATACTTCTTTGGAATATTTAGTGAGACATAGAAGTCCAATACAAGAAATTGTGGTTTTGAAGAGCCACAAACAGGGATTTTAGAGACTAAAAACAGTGGGCTATGTGATCCCAGGTGAAAACATTTCTGGACAGAGTGGCCCTTTGCCACATGGTGCCAATAGAGGAAGCAGTCAGTCACCTATAAAATACAGTGTGTGGAGGAAACGTGATGAGGAAAAGCTAATGGGAGCTCTGAATGATCAGCGAGCAGCATCTAGTACAAAATCATCCACAGGGAAGCCAGGCAAGAGGAAGAAATCCTGCCGTGTCTGCTTCCACAGAGCTGTCCCGGGAAAGCAAGGTGCACCCACTCTGAATATAGAATTGGAAACCAGTTCTAAGATGGCCACCCATGGATTCCTAGTCAGCCCCAAACATTCTTTGTTCCCTGGGTGAATGGGAGTCCATCTGTTTTATATCCAGCCTGTACCACCTCTGAGTATACTAAACAAATCAAAATAAATTAAAATAAAGACAAGAGGTGAGACTGAAAATGTTAATCACTGGAATCAAATTAATACAAACTAGAAGAAAGAAGTGAGAGCAGTATTTCTTGAATGTTGCATGTTTAGGGAGCACAGATACTGGGGGATCTAGCCCTTTAACAAGACCCTTATCCTGATACCCTCATCCCCGCAACAGTTTCATTAGACCCATTTATGCCCCTTCCTTTCAAAGCATTCAGAGCCCTGTTCTCTACTAGGTAGAAGGGATGATATTATGATTAGGTAAAAAATATCTGCTAGAATGGGTTACACATCTCCAAAATAAATGTAATATCTTATGCTCTGAGAGACAGAATAGTATAAGGGTTAAGAGCAGACTCTGAAATAAAAAGGAATAAGTATGTTAATATCTATAAGACCCTTAAATAGGGCCTAGCATATAGTAAATGCGACATAAGTATTTATTAAATAAACTACATTTATTAAAATTGCTTTAGAAAGTATGTGTGTGTATATATATATATATGTATATATATATATATATACATATATATATATATAATGTTTTATTTATTTTTGAGAAAGAGAGAGACACAGAGCTCAAGTGGGGAAAGGGCAGAGAGAGAGGGAGATACAGAATCCGCAGCAAGCTACAGGCTGCAGGCTCCAGGCTAAGAGCTACCAGCTGTCAGCACAAAACCTGACAAGCCTGATGCAGGGTTCTAACTCACAAACCAGAAGATCATGACCTGAACCAAAGTCAGACACTTCGACTGAGCCACCCAGGCACCCCTGCTTAAGAAAGTTCTTAAAAGGTAATCTTTAATAATAGGATGTAAGGCACTGCAAGAAAAGGATATTTTGGAGCACTTATCACATCACATTACATGGATAACCATCTACCGATAACAGGGCACTAACACCCTTAGAAATCTATTCATCCAGGATGGATTGACTGCCCACGACTCTCTACCTTCAATTATTCTTTTGCCATCCAGTGAAAATATACAGGACACAAGCTAAAAAGCAAAAGCTATGGTTTCTATGCCTTTGTATCTCCAGACCTTTGCCTCCTGTCTGCCTTTGCAAAGTGCTTTCAGCTAAATACAAATCAGATTCAGCTCCATTAACAACTCTGCAGACAAAAGCTGAGGCTCACTGCTTGACAACATCCACCCTCCCATTCACCTCCCTGTTTCCTGCTGAATCAACTCATGCTCCAGCCCAGGTGGTTAAGGATGTGTGGGTAGGTCACCAGCATGGGTCAATCTCTCACAGTCTGTAGGGTTATGGAAGAGGGGAGGATGAAAATGAACTAGAGGTCAGTCATGTTTGTATAAAGTGGCCAAACAGGAAACAGAACCCAATACCTATATGAAAAGATTTGCCTCATACATAATAAGGCTCCCAGTAAGCAGCCTGACACCAACTGGATAGTTAAGAGAAAGTTTTTGCTTCACTGTGACCTGAGCAAAGATCAAGAATGATGAAATTGATGGGCTTTTAATTCTTCTGGTGTGGTACTAAGTTGAAAAATCTTACAAGAAGCAGGAACCTGCTGGAGCATACTGAGAACCAGGGCTTTGGAAAGATTTTGTTCCCACTCCTTGAAAAAGACAGATTACTGGCAGAAATAGGCACAAGATTAGATTATTCACATTTTGAAGACCCTCACTTGGCAAGCATTTTGAATAGATATTAGAATCAAGTCTAACCTGAAACAAAACTGAGACATCATTTTTATCTTTAATTTGTTTCCATCCCTTTGTTTCTCCTCTTCCCAGTACCCTCATATTGAGCCCTGGCTTTCTGAGAGTCCTGTCCCCCAAAATTTGTCACCTCAAAGAAACCTGACCTTTGTGGCTCAGTGGAGCATGTGACTCTTGATCTTGGGGTCATGAGTTTGAGCCCCACATTAGGCATAGAACTTAATTAAAAAAGAAAGAGAAAAAGAAAGAAAGAAAGAGGCCTGACCTTTCCCATCACTGACCCATATATTGGCAATATATTCCCCTGATTCCTCCTATTTCACTCCCCTAATCTAGCCTATATCCTATTCTTTTGTAATCTGCTTCCTAAAGTATTAGCAATTTAATGAACAAAACTGTGTCAAAGTATCAGAGGCTAAAAATGTATCAGTGTGTTATCCTTATTTGGTATGGCAGAGACAGCTGTCCTTCAAAATCTATTCTTTCATTTTTTCCCCTGGTAACATGGCTAGACAATATTCCCAACCTCCCTTACAATTAGTTGTGGCCATATGATTGAATTCTGACCAATGACATGTGAGAATAACGTCTAGGCACCACCTCCATGCCAAAGCTTTTAAGAAAAGCGTTTGACTCTCCAGGCTTACACTTCTCTTCCACCAGCTGGGTGTAGATGCCAATGAGGCCTTAGGGAATTGAGGGGCCACAAGATGGGGGAAAATCCAGATCTTTAAATGACTGTGGGGAGGAGAACCTCTTGCTGACCTGAACTCACACAAACTGCTATATGAGCAAAAAGTAAACTATTGTGTTGATACATTATATATTTATTTGGGTTTACTCATTACTACAAACTAGCCTAATCTACCCTTACAAAGATACCTGGAATATATGCATTTTTATAGATGCCTGCTATAGACACAATCCTCTATCTCAAAGGGCTGAATCTGATAATAATAAATTGCAGATATCAGAGATAGACATTTCAGGGATACAGCTTTTTGTAGTATCCATCACACCACCTACAAAGACAAATCATAGATGGATTCAGCCACAGAGTGCAATGGAAAAGGAGGCTGGATGAAGCAAAGACCCATTAACTAGGATAGATGCTGAGGAAAACTGACCAGAATGCAGAGGCTGGCCTCAGCCAGGACTGTCGAGATTTCCAGAGCAGTGTCTACAGATTCAAACAATGGTCAGAAGGAGGAGATCCAATCCTGCAACAAGAAATTCTAGAAAGTTTCCAACCCAGAAGACAAGCATAGTGTCTGTCATCATCATGACTTGTCCATATCTTGCCAGTTGATAAGGTATCAAGGAGTGGGCTGGAGCAGAGTCTAGGGAAAGAAGATTGACAGGAAGTTGGCAAGATGTAGGGTGGGGACATAGTCCTGGAAGGTAACAAGGCAGAACTACTGGATAAACTGGATAAAATGAGAGATTAAAGCAAAAGTCACCTAGAAAGAGCAGTGGGGAACACTGCAATTCAGGGGCAGAATGAATGCATAAAGTTCATTCCTGGCTCAGTGTTTCAAGCTCCATTAAAGAGGTCCCAGATTGCTGGAATATTTTCTGTCATTTAAAAAACTGATTTAGGAATAGGGTAGGGTGTGGTCTGGGCTGCAAGTGGGGCCCATCAAAAGAGTACCAAGGCACAAAGGAAGGCAAAGGCAAAGGCAAAGGAAATGTGGGGAGGAACTGACAATATAAAGACCTAAGTTTCAGATAACATCAGTGCTGGCCAACAAATCTTCATATTTGTCAGAAAGGCATGGCTGATGTCAAATCATAGGTGAACAATTAAAAATGCATAACATCATCTTCATTAAATTGGTATTATTAAAGACGAGAACATTTAAGCATGCATGACCAGTACCTCTCTTACTGGTTAGTGAGCAAATCCTCTTTGTCCTTGGAAAATTCCACATTAGCCAGATTCAAAGAATCATCTAGCAAATATTGGCCATGGCTGGAGTTAGGACTTCCTTAGTAGAAATTGGAAAAAAATAGGTTTTCAGTCTCATTTTGCAATAGTGATCATTTCTGACATTGGATTGTTTGTTGTACATTTACTACCTGTCTCCCTCTGAGCCCTTTCACAGCAGCTAAAGTACTCCCTCTCATGGTCTCTGGATTTCACTCACAGCTAACAACAGGGCATTGTTCTGTTGGATTTTTCCTCACAAAGCTTCTAACAACCCCCAAAGCCAGAACCCTGACAGCACTTAGTTCAAGCTTTGATTTAGTTCTTTTGGTCCTTTTTTAGCAAAGGAAGAAAAAAAGAAACCGGTATTGGAAGTTGGATACACATAAAAATATACGATGTGCGTATAACATATACATAATTTAGCAACTTCACTCTCCCTGATTCTAAAAGACTTTGCTTACAAAACACTTTGAAAAATTCAAATCAATTTTGAAATGCTGTCTTGCCAGCCTGGAGTCTGGTAATATCAACGGTGCCTTATAGAGGAAGAGGGATTGCAGTATCCGATCATTGAGAAAAGGAAGCTGGCTGCACAGTGTGATGTGGACAGCAAAAGGCCAACCCCACCATCCAAAACCCTGTAACTCCAACCGTTCACATTGGAGAGGTTGGGAGAACCAGGAAAAGAACCTGTAGACATTCTTCATTGAACAGCCAGGTTTGTAAAATCTTTATGATGCCTGTGCTACCTTTCCCCACTGATCAGGCCTTACTTGTCTTTCCTATGTCCCATGCTTTCTTTCTACTTTACCCCCACAGCCTCTGGTTACTCTCCAACACCTAAGATGAGCCCCACAGCCTTTTCTGCTCTATTCCATGACCATACTTCACTCCATCACAGAAAATCAGTAACAAGAAACACAGCCCTCTTTACTGAACACCGCAGCAATGCTATCAAGTTAAAAAAAAAAACAACAAACAAACCATTTTCAAACACCAGTTTGCAAAATAGTGTTAGGCTGTGATGAAGTCTCACTGATTTTCTTCACAAAATTAGAAAAATAAGGTCAATGTAATGAGAGTTTGTCATAAAGCTAAACGTATTCAATTAAAAGGATTGTCCTTTATTCTGCAATTATATCCTTCCTACTTTCATTGCAGTGGGGAAGGCTATTAAAGTGCCCTTTCATTTATGAAACTATAGTGATAGTAGTTGGTGATGGAGATTCAGCTTGTTTTTGTTGTTGTTATTATTATTATTGTATTACTTTGCAAAAATAAAAATAAACTACCTGGGAGAAATAACGAATAAAGACGTTGATTCGTGTATCAAATTAGCTCCTTTAAACACACCAGGAATGAGATTAGAAGTAGGGTGGAAAGTAAGATGGCTCTGTGTCAGGGGGAGGAGAAGAGAGGGCCAAACAAAGGTAGACTCAGCTTCAGCTTTACAGGTGAGGCATTTTTTTGTTAACTGCATCCTGGAAGGCAGTGAAAGGACAAAGAGGTTTGTTGCAGAAAAGGACCTAGGGTATACTGAAAATAAACTCTTTTTGATTTTATATTGAATCCCAACTCCAACTACAGCCCTCTCATTTGCCTAATTACAGTGACTCTCAAAACTGCACACTAGGATACATTGCACTGACATCATCTGGAAGTAAGACTCAAATTTTATTCTGATAGCAATTAAATTCCCAATTACCTGGAAGGCAAACACAGTTATGCAAATTACAGATGCAGGCTGACTAATATTAGAACTCAAATGGTTATCACTTCAGAAGTAGGCATTTTGCATCTCCTTTCCCTATTTAAAGGCTGCAGTGAGATTTAGTTTAACTGGACTTCGTGAGTTACAGAACTAAACTCCATTAATTTTTCTGAATATAAAATGTTAGTTTAGCTTATCTGAAAATTGATCTTCTCCCAAGCCTATCCCCTTAATCTTTTCTCCCTCTACTTCTTCATAAATGTATTATCTCATTCAGTCACTATATTATTTATCATTTATTATTATTTATTAATTCACTAACACTATCATATAATTCAGCAATGGAATTTTTGCTGTAACGCTTTTTGGTATATTTGCATACTGAATAAAACCATATTGATTCTTAAGGATTTTTATGCTGTAGAAATGCTTGCTGCAGACAAATTTGCAAACAAAATTTTATTTGGTTTCCGAAGACATTATTTTGACATGATTTCAACTGATGCCAACAAATCAAACCAAGTTCTGCAATAAATGCCTTCTTAATGGGTTTTATGTTATTTGTTTTAGTTGACACCATTTATTATAATTTAACAGCATTTCCTTCCTAGTAAAGTCCAAAATCAATAAAAAATGGTGACATATGTTTGTATTTATTTGGAAATACAAATGCAACCAAAGGGCTCTGTCAGTGTACGATTAATAGAGTACAAGATGTTGTGGTTTGGGGGCATCTGATTGTCTGTCTTGTAATATGAATTTTGAAATAGCTTGGGATTCTTGCTCCTCGACTTTCCAGTTAGGATAGAATTTCACATTAATGATAAATCACCCTGGATATGTGGTTTTCTATTTCAATTTGCTTCAATGTAGCTTCATCCATTCACAAGGGGTAGGGGGAGTGGGACCACATGTGGGATGAGGAGAAAAACAAGCCGGTAATAAAATATTAAGACAAAGAAATAAACACATTTGAAATGTTATTACTGAGAGAGATGCTGAAACTGATGTATCTGTCTTTTCTTCCAAGTATCATGGTGCATAGGCTGGCAATGAAAAATCCCAAAGCCCAAACTTGGGCACAGAGGTTCAACATCAAGATCTTCTCACAATAAGCCTCTGGCCTTTTAGATAAATTCTTCTTCATATTGACAGTACGGAAATATGATTAAGGATTCCAAGGAGAAAAATGCCCTGCTCTGCCAACCCTTTCACAAACACATTTTCAAGATCTGCCTGTCCCCTGACCCAGGTTTAGTCCCTTGGTTCTCTTCTGCAGTCCAGGTACAAATGCAATTCTATCATAGAATTATAACATCTCATGGTTAGAAGTATCTTAAAAGTCATCTAGTTTAGTGGCTCCCAAAGGCTTGTCCAGGAACTAGTGCCAAATCCTAATGAAATTTTGCAGGTCTGTGAAAAATAAGGGCAATGTGGTAGAAGGCTAAGTTTATTAAAAAACTTTGCTTTATTCTATTTTGGGGATATGAAATGATGGTGTTTGAAATGGTAGTTGTTTTTTTCGTTAGCGTCCTCATTAGAGGGTGAACCTTCATTTCTTGTCTTAGATATCCATGGGGAGAGGGCTCCACTCGAATAATACTCCTCTTTTATCCCTCATTTACTCCTCTCATAGGAGGAGAAGTGAATTATTTGATTTAATAAGTTTGAAAGAAGGAACTGAGCATCTTCGACTTGGCCCCTTCTGAGTTTCTCACTTTCTGGAGCCATCTTGTTCATATATGTTCACATTCTGTGCCAACCAGGAAAGGTACTAACTCCTACAGAGAAGATCTATGGTTGCTTAGCTGGGACAATGACCAGGGGGGGAAGCTGAACAGGGATAACGTATTAGCATACCCACTTGGCTGCAGATCTAAAGCTACAATCTCTGTTTCTGCTTTATCAGTGCTAGCAGTGATCCTCTATCTTCCAGCTGACTCCTATACCTACATCTCAATTAAGAGCCAATAGGTAACACTTATGGAACGCTTGTTATGAACAAGGCACGGTTCACATGCTTTACACTTGAGGTAGGTATTATTATCCCATTTTACAGATGAGAAAACTAAGGCACAAAAACTTAAAGGAATTTTCTTAAGGTCATTCAGCTGGTAAGTGGCACAATCTATATTCAGACTCAGGCAGCCTGGCTCCAATTTCCAGTGGGTTTCACTCAAGAAGAGAATAAAAGTATTATCCATTGCTAAAATATGTTATCCCAAAAACCTCATCAGGCCTCACTTGGTTAAAAAAATTAAAAGTTGGAGATCTATATTGATTGGTACTTTCAATTTTTTTTTTTTGAATCTTTATTAACTAGTCATACAGATCCAATACTCTACAAACAACTAACTTGATCCTAACATTCATACACTTCAGGAATCCTCTCGTCCTCTTTCTGCCCTACATCTATGTACTTGAAGACCAACAAAAATAGGAAACACTATCAAGGCTTCCCTTTCTTGTTAGGACAGCTTCCAGTTGATATTGAACTGAAATCTGCTCTTAGATTTGTCATAAGTAGCCACACAGAACAAATTTAATGCCTTGGGAATGAAGGAGCCCTCCCCAAACATTTCTTCACTCCTTTTTTTTTTTTTTACTGTATGTTGTATTTTTTTAAATATAATTTATTGTCAAATTGACTTCCATACAACACCCAGTGCTCATCCCAACAAGTGCCCTCCTTAATGCCCGTCACCCACTTTCCCCTGTCCCCCAACCCCCATCAACCCTAAGTTTGTTCTCCGTCCTTAACAGTCTCTTATGGTTTGCCTCCCTCCCTCTCTGTAACTTTTTACCCCTTCCCCCTGCCCCCATGGTCTTCCTGTTAAGTTTCTCAATATCCACATATGAGTGAAAACATATGGTACCTGCCTTTCTCTGCCTGACTTATTTCACTTAGCATAATACCCTCCAGTTCCATCCACGTTGCGGCAAATGGCATGATTTCATTCTTTCTCTTTGCCAAGTAGTATTCCATTGTATATATAAACCACATCTTCTTTATCCATTCTTCAGTTGATGGACATTCAGGCTTTTGCCACAATTTGGCTATTGTTGAAAGTGCTGCTATAAACATTGGGGTACATGTGCCCCTATGCATTAGCACTCCTGTATCCCTTGGGTACATTCCTAACAGTGCTATTGCTGTGTCATAGGTAGTTCTATTTTTAATTTTTGAGGAACCTCTACACTGTTTTCCAGAGCGGCTGCCCAGTTTGCATTTCACTCCAAATTCAGTATCCTGGGTTCCCTATGTCGTGGCTTGGAATCCCTTCATTGCACTGGTAATCCTCTTTTTTTTTTTTAAGTTTATTTATTTATTTTGAGAGAGAGAGAGAGAGAGGAAGAGAAAGTAGAGGGGAGAGGGCAACGAGAGAGGGAGAGAATCTCAAGCAGGCTCCCCACTGTCAACTCAGAGTCCCACAAAAGGGCTCAGTCTCAGGAATGGTGAGATCATGACCTGAGCCAAAATCAAGAGTCAGAAGCTTAACCGACTAAGCCAACCAGGAGCCCCTGGTAATCCTCTTCTGAAAGGGCACCAGTCTGATCATATCTCTTTATTTTTTTAAAAAATTTTTAACGTTTATTTATTTCTGAGAGAGTGCAAGCTGGAGAGGAGCAGAGAAAGACACACAGAATCAGAACCAGGCTTCAGGCTCTGAGCTGTCAGCACAGAGACCAAAGCGGGGCTCAAACTCATGAACCATGAGATCATGGCCTGAGCTGAAATTGGACGGTCAACCAACTGAGCCACCCAGGTGCCCACACACAATCAGGGCTGGATGGGCCCTTACATGCCCCGCGTTGCATAATTTGTCTACTCAGTTCCCTTTTGGAGAACTGTAGTTTACGTCCGAAAAATTTGCAGGTCCCTGTCATATTGAAACACACTCCAAAGAAGTACCTGAAGAGGCCAGCCCTTGGTTAGCAGAGATTGTTAATGACAGTCACTTTGGCTCTGGATGTGTGGGTTTCCAGAACCACATGGGATTTGAGGAAATCATATAATTTATTAATTTATTTTGAAATTTATAATTATTTTAAAAAATATTGATGTTTATTTTTGAGAGAGAGAGAGGAAGACACACAATCTGAAACAGGCTCCAGGCTCTGAGCTGTCAGCACAGAGCCCGATGCAGGGCTTGAACTCACAAACTGTGAGATCATGACCTGAGCTGAAGTTGGACACTTCAACCGAGTCACCCAGGCGCCCTGATCATATCTCTTTAAAGGATGATTTCTGATGTGGGGAACAAAGGCAAAAGAAAAACATTATATTTCCTTACAACTTACAGTCCATTGACCAGTCCTTAAGACAAGCCGTGTGACCTTCTAGGAACTCAACTGCCTCGATGTTAATACTTTGCTAAGGGCAAAAGGCAACTTTAGTTTAACATTATCCCAACTTCCAGGATCCTATAAGCCTCCTTTAACATAAAACATTCCTTTGGAAACTTCCTTTATTTCTACCACCACCACCCCCCCAAGGTATATGTTAGCAATCATCCTCTAAGCATATGGCCCACTGATATATATCTAAAGGGTGTTATGACTAAGGTTTTACTAGATAGTAATAAATGACTTTTTCCTAACAATAGCTAGCCCCCTCAAGGTCCTAGAAACCTTGCTTCCAAAATTCCTTTGAGACACTATCCCTAACCCTCTCCCAAATTGAAAGTATATAATCAGTCACCCTCATAACTCCAGTGCAGCTCTTTCTGCCCACGGGTCCTGCTCCCATGCTTTAATAAAACCATCTTTTGCACCAAAGACATCTCAAGAATTCTTTCTTTACCATTCGCTCTGAACCCCACCATTTTCACATCAGTTTCCAAAAGAAATCTAATACTCCATACGAAGTCTGGTTAATAATGATTAGCTAGTTCCATTTCTTTGCTAGTTTGGGATTTTACACTTCTATTAATATCCCCCCCTTCCCTCTTCACCCAATTTAAATGAGTGATTTTGTCTAACTAAATCATCTAGAAGCATATGGCCCAGACCATGGGAGTTTCCTATTATGATAGGGAAAGATGGGATAAAATAGGCAAAAAGGGAGATGCTTAGGCTTTTAAAGGTGCCTGGGTGGGGAAAAACACATTTTAAGACATTTCTTCTGGAAATGTCTGGCTCGAGTAAACTCCTTCAGTCTTAAGGTTCCTCTTAAGAATGTAAGCGACACCACCTACTCCCCCTCAGGTTCCCCTCAGGAATTTAACAATCAAAATACCTAACTAAAATAAGTAAGCCATAAAACTTATGATATATGAGGGCCAGTATGACCATAGCCTGACTCCTCACACAATGGAATCGAGCCAATCAGGAATGGACAACCCAGCACATAGAGTTATCAGGCCAATAAGGGTAGAATCTGAGAAGGAATGAGGGGGAAGGGAAGGGCCCACCCCTCCCAAGACCAAATCTTTATAAAAGAAAGTCCCTTGCCTACAGTCATGGGCATTCACTTTCAAATGTCCTGTCTCTGTGCTCCCTTCAGCAGCACATATACCAAAAATTGGGGGGATACAGAGAAGATTAGCATGGCCCCTATGTAAGGATGACACTCAAATGCCCCCTCTCTGTAAAGAGAGCTTTCATAATATTCTTACTTTCTAATCTTATATTCTAATAAACTTTTGCCTACTGCTCCTTTTATTCTGTGCCCACCTCTTCATTCTTCAAAGCTTAGAGACAAAGAATACCGGGTACTGAGGTAAAAGAATCCTGCAACACTATCTTAACTCTTATCTTGAAATTAAATGACCGTCCAGTTTATATGTGGTAAGAAGGTTAGAGAGGTCATTTAAACTCACATATATGTCTAATACTGTGGGACCCAAGGAATTTAACAAAAATCCCCTACCCCTGGACAAGCAGAGCAAGACTAACTCCATTTTAGTCTCATCTCATGTATAACCCACCATCTCATGTATAACCCCCACATGACCTACTTATTGCTTAAGACACTCCCCCACCCTAGTCAAGCTGCTGAGCACACCCTTACTGGGAACCAGCTCATATAGGAATGCGGAACCCCTAACTGCCAAAGAATGTAAACCCCGCCTTTTGCCCGCCAAACTTGCGCGCCAATTCTTAAACCCAGCCTTTTGCCCGCCAAACTTGCGCGCCAATTCTGACCAGAGTGATAGGCTAGTTCAAACAGTTACTATAGGGTAAATTGTAAATCAATTGGCCACCTGCATGTGGACTGACATGACTATGCAACTTTCTGTGTGTGTTACAATCTCATTGGCCACTGGCCCCTATAAAAATGCTACACCTCTTAACCTAGGGGTCCAAGTCCCTGCTCCATTGTGTCAGGTATACTTGGGCCCAAGCTCGAGCTTGCAAATGAACCCTCGTACGTTTGCATCAGCATTGGCTCCTTGGTGGTCTCTCGGATTCGAAATCGGGGGCATTACAATACCACCTGGTACTTAGGTCCTCACCCAGGTCTTCCATCAGTCCCTACATTTTTCTTTGGTTACTGATATTTGATGCTAGCCTGATTTGACAATTGGTCCTGTCATGCCCTTTGGTTTCCCTGAAAAGGGATCTTGAATGCCAGGAGAGCTTGACAGTGCCCTCAGGCCTAACTGTCACAAATGTTTTCCCTATTCAGTTTGTTTATTTTGTGTGTCTTTGGCTGCAGCTATAAAAGACCAAAACAGCCAACTTATTCTGTTAATAAATCAAGCAATTCAATGTATAAAGATTAGTCAGATTACTTGTTTATCAGCGTGTAGGAAAATACAGTGGTCCAAATATAAAATACTTAATAACGATATTAAGTATTTAATACATACATTTATGTATGACAGATCCTTAATGAATTGGGGAGTAGTTAGGATTTTTAGGGAGTGTTTCTAAACTTTTAAGATTGATGTCATGAAAAGCAAACATATCTATCTTCCCACAAAATTTCTCTTCCTGCCAGAGTTGAAGGTAGAATCTTAGGCTATAGGGAATACTGATATGATTCAGTGAAGAAGGTCTTAAATTCTTATAAAAACATGAGAAAGGAACAAAATAATTCAGAGAAAGGATATGAACATTCAGAATGCATAAACTGGTTATATCATAAACTAGTTGAATGTCTGAGACAGCTTTAGCAGCCAGATTCATCCATGAATCTCAAAAGATTTTCTGATCATTAATCCATAAATTCACATAAGACTGTTAAAACACACACACACTCACACACACACACACACACACACAGGCCCAAGATGGAGCACTTATGCTATGCCAAATTGCCAAACCAGGATTTAACACCTAATCTATTTTGCAGTTTCAATCTCTCCCAGAAATGTAGTTTTAACAGGTTAGTCAGAAATTTTCTGGTCAGCACTACTGTGGTAATCTGCACCAGGGCCCTCCATCCCCACCCTCCAAAGGAGGATGATGTAATATGCATGATAAAACCCTCTGCCTTTCCCCCTAAGGAAAGGTGATCTGGCCAGAAAATCCTTTCTTTTGTTTCTCTAATAACTTCCTTGTCCTACCCTCCTTCCTTAAAAACCTGCTATTTTTGGACAGACTCCTTAGAGGATCTCTCTACTTGCTAGAAGGGATGCTGCTTGATTCAGGAACGATTTAATAAAGCCAACTAGATCTTCAAATTTACTCAGTTTAATTTTGTTTTTTAACAATACTATGAGGAAATAGGATAATGATAGATTATTGTTTTCAATGTAACAACCCAGAGGCTGTGTAGCTTGTCTGGGGATAACAAATATGACATTGAGAAACTGAAACACAAGAAAGAAATCCTCAGTTCTATGTTTTATCAATTCGTGAAGCCCGTATGGCCGCAGTCATCTCAAAAAGAAATCAGTAGCAAATGGGGACTAAGTATTTGGCTTTTTTCTAACTTTTTATACATGAAACCCTAAGCCACACGAAAGCATTTTGACAATGTTGTTAGAAGGGGGTGATAGAAACCTGAGCTTTAACTAAAATGATATCTTGTTCTAAATAAATTCACTTTACCTGAAATCTAATTTGGATAATTGAATTTTTAAAGGTCATTTAATTTACTTTTTCAGTATCTGTGAATGTAACATTAAGGAATTTTCATGCTGGAATGAATACCTTGTGTTAAAACATAGTACTTAGTGATGAGATATAGCATCACACCTATACTTCCTAGATGGTATTTAGATCCATAGAAAGAGTGAAGATGTATGCTCAAATAAGGCTTAGGATAAAACTTTTTCCTAAAGAAGGGTAAAATGAACAATGGACCTATGGCAGAAAAGAGACCCCAAACAATACCTCCCTGAAATAATCATGGGAATAAGAAATTCTTCTTGACACATAACTCAGTATTTGTAACACATTTCATTTGGCAAGGGGGAAGAGTTGCTCATGGGAACACATCTCCAGTGTTCTAATGTGAGGTAATAGTAAATAGGATTTGTCTTACAATCAACACTGTTGGAATACAGCAATTTAGTCAAGCAAGAGGTACTCATAGAATATTGAGAGATTAAAGAAATTTACTATCCCAATGCCTTTCACGTACTGAATATGAGTTCCATTCCTAACAGGAATGCTCATTTTAAATCCTGAAGGAAAAAATGGTGAAAGAAATATGGAGAGGAAAGAATAAAAATGACAGCAATAGAAAGAGGCTTAACCAAAATGAGTTGAAAACAATATTTGGAGAATAATTATTTTACTCTCTCAATTTGCTTATAAGTTTTATGGCAGAACTTGCTACAAAAAGTGTACCTTTGGTTCTGTTCCAAACTAATTGCTAGAGGCTAAGAGAAAAATTACCAGGTGTACTCACAACTGCAAAGGAAAGATCTTTCCCCTCCCCCGCTGTTCCCGAAACCAGCCAGGGCGCGCCCGGTGGTAGTCTGACATAAAGGCGGGAACCAATCAAGTTCTGCTGAGCGTTCAAATTTAAATGTCAACCTATAACAGCTCTGTAACCTCAAAAAAATCCCTAACTTGTTTGTGCCTGTCTATAAAAGAAGCTGTAAGATCCTTGCTCGGGGCCTCTTAGCGTCACCGGCAACGAGTGCGCAGAGGACCAGGTTCAAACCTGCAATAAACGACCCTTGCCGCTTGGCTTTGACTCTGGACTCTGGTGGTTTGTTTTCGGGGGGTCTCTCGAATTGGGGCATATCATTGCCATTTAGTATATCCAACAACTATTCATCATGTTTACTAGTTGTGTATATCAATCAATAGGCCTTTGATTTCAGAACAGGTTATATGGGAATCAAAGTTTGGGATTACCAAAATGTTTTTCCTTTCCTACCCGGAAACTATTGACCTCCAGGCAGGACTGAAACTCAGTAAGGTCAGTTGTCTCACCACAATACCTTGAGAAAGATAATATTGACCTCAGGCCTTTCCTGCCCTGCTGCCCTGGCTCTATTCACTGTTTCCCTCTACTCCCTTTTGCTACCTACCCTTCTTGAGCTTCTGTTTCTACCAGGATACTCTGGGATCTTACCTTTCCTCCTAACTACTCACCTCAATAACTCTTTTCTCTCTTTTTTGAATTGTTTATTTATTTTGAGAGAGAGGGAGAGTGCACACATGCACACATGAGCAGGGGAGGGGTAGAGGAGAGAGAGAGAGAGAGAGAGAGAGAGAGAGAGAATTCCAAGCAGGCTCCATACTGTCAGCATAGAGCCTGATGTGGAGCTCAGTCTCACGAACCATGAGATCATGACTTGAGCTGAAATCAGGAGCCAGATGCTCACCCAGGAACACCAATAACCCATTTCTCTTAAGTGTTCCTTTCCTCAGGGTCCTGTTCTCTAATTTTCAACATGAAGACAAAATATCCTATAATAGAATCTGCTAATAAGGGGAATTTAACATAGTTGTTTGAGAGTTCCAGCTCCAGAATCAGACTGAAATGCATTATAATCTGCCATGTAGTAGCTGAGGAACTTGTGGGCACACTGCTTAACTACTCTGAGCCTCAGTTTTCACATATCTAAATGGGGATAGATAGAGAGATGATAGATAGATAGATAGATAGATAGATGATAGATAGATGATAGATAAGGATAATAATACTTACATGACATGGTTGTTGGGAGGAATAACTATAGAAAAGTAAGAAAGTGCCTTATTCTCAGATTTTTTCTTGAGTATCTGAGTTGGAGGGGAAGGTGATGAGTTTTGAGGATACATGGTTTATGGTGCCTCTGAGTCACCAAGGTAATGCTGCCCCTGTGTCAGCTGAATATTGGTTTGGAGCTCAAAATAGAAAGGTCAGAACTGGAGATACAGACATTAAAGTCATCAGTCTACACCGATACTGCAGAAGCATATGGGATTGCCCAGGGAACAGGTATAAAGTTAGGAACACAGAGGATTATGGTCAGGGCTCCGGAGAACAGCAACAATTAAGGGGTGATCAGAGGAAGATTAAGGAATGGGCACAAAGAAGAAGAATCGGTAGGGGTGTGGTGTCAGCAACTGAGAGAAGAGCGAATTTTGAAAATGTATTAGTCAACAATGTTGAATACCACAGAGATGTCAGATGAAATAATAAAAAAATATTAGTTTACTGAATTTGACAGGTAAGACTCAATTACTTTTGCCAGTGTGTTTTACTGGGGGTGGTAGGGGGACAAACATAACTCTTAGACAAACAGTTTGAAATCTGTAAAGTTATTTAAATGCATATAGAACATCGTTTCTGAGTAGACTACTAGAGTATGTTTCCTTTAGAAGTGATTGGTAACTGTTAAACAGTCCTGGAGATGAGAACCTGACAGTCTGAATTGGCTAGAAAACATTTAAGAAGGGAGCTTTGTTTAAGCAGATTAAGCAACAGCTAATGACTCTGGAATGTTGCCTCTTACTACGTAAAAGGAGAAGCTGGTTTGTGCACAGTGTGGTTAATAATGAATTAAAACTTTAAGTCTTTTGCTGCACACACTGATTATAATATAGTGTAGGATTAAATGATCATGTTTGTTTTAACCCAGATTTTAGCCCACCAAGAACAGGGAGGTACATTATGTAAACTGCAGGCTATTAATTTGGTGCAGAGCAAGTAAAATGTACCTTTTTTTAAATTCAATTGAATCTATTAAATAAATAGGACTGTGGTCAACACAACTGAATCTTATAGCCTGGAGCTCTATTCCACAAGCATTTGTTGAGTGAACATATACATAAAGCTAGGTTAAGTTTGTTTGATTATTTACTTATTTATTTATTTTTAATGTTTTTATTTATTTTGAGAAAGAGAGACACACACACAGCATGAACAGGGGAGGGGCAGAGAGAGAGGGAGATGCAGAATCTAAAGCAGGCTCCAGACTCTGAGCTGTCAGCACAGAGCCGGACACAGGGCTCAAACCTGTGAACCGTGAGATCATGACCTAGCCGAAGTCAGAGGCTTCACTGACTGAGCCACCCAGGCGCCCCATAGGTCAAGTTTCTTGAAATGAAAAAACCATGTCTTGTGAGGGCTAATTGAAAGAATTAGAGATATTTGTCCTGAAGATGAGCCAACTCAAAGGAACATGAGCACTTCTTAAAACATCTGACAAATGAAAAAAGGACGAGAAAGTTGTGACCCCCAAAGCTGTTCTAGAACCAATAGGTGGACTCTACATTAATACAAATTTGTGCTCAATAAAAAAGTTCCTAATAGTAATAGCTGTCCCAAAATGGACAGACCACTTCAAAGGTTAGTAAGTTCTCCACACTGGAAGTATTCAAGTCAAAGTTAAATGACCACTTGTTCCAGATGCAATTAAACAATGTACCTGAATCAGTTCAGGTTGTATCAGGTGTATATAACATAAAGAAAGCAAAAAAAAATCAGAAAATAAGACATGGTTTTGAATAATATAGAAGAGTATTTCCTTCTCATGAGAAAGATGTTTGGAGGTAAACAGTCCAAAGCTGCAGGGTTAACTCCATGGTATCATCACAGACCTAGATTCCCAACCTTCTATTGTATCATCCTATCATTTGTCTTTTACCCTCATGGATTCATCATGGTTTCTTGGAGTTCCAACCATCATATCCTCAGCGTAGGCCTGAAGAAGGAGGAAATTCACAAAAACAAAAAGGGACACCCCCCCCCTCCTTAAATGTGCCAACTCCATTTTAGAAGCCTTCTTGAAAGTCCCACATTAAACTTTTGCTTACATATCACTGCCTAAAAGTCTCATGGCCTTGGCTAGCTGCAAGGCATGCAGGAAAATAGAATCTTTTATTCTGGATGAAAGGTATCCATCTGAAAATTAGCATTCTATACCTAAGGAGAAAAAGGAGAAGAGATATTGCAGTAGGTAGGCAATAGAGACAACTATGACACAACAGCCATCTGATGAGTTTGAGTTGAATGACGTTTAAGATTCTTTCCAAGCCTTAGATCATGTGAGCTTATAACAGAATTGTGTATTAAGAGAGCCACTTTCAACATATTCTTAATCTGGGAGATAAGACTGCCCTTATATGTACTCCATCATCTGTGTAACCAGTTCTCTGTATATAATCCCCTCTGTTTCAACCACTTAGATTAGTTTTCTTTTTTCTGGCTGGACCTGGATTAATGTAGTGATGGAAACTATTGATCTTATTGGTTAAAATCCCTCTTTTGAGAGTCCCTGAGGGAATAAAATATAAAATAAGGAGGTTTTAGTGACAATCATTAGGCAAGGAGACATGCAGAGAGAGAGCCTAGAGGCATTCCTCAGTAGGGTAGGAAACCCATGAGAACTTTCAAGACAGCCATGAGGACAACTATTCATTCAAATACCAAATATTTATTGAGCACCCACTATGTGCCAGGCACTGTTAAATGCTAGAGATATAGTGGTGAACAACACAGAGACCTGGTTTCTGGCCCCAATTAGAATAATAAGAGCTCAAAAAAGTGCAAGAAAATTAAGAGATTAGAGTTGAGGTTGGGGATATTAGTCCAGAAGCAAACTTCAATGACTTGATAATTTGGCCTTTATCTTGATTCATGAAAGAAATTGAGAACATGGGGGCTACTCAGAAATGTTCAAGCAATACTGCCCTTGAAACTATTCCTCCCTTTTCATGCCTTCCTTTGTGATTCTTTAAAGGCAGTGTTCTTCTGTGCTCACAGATTTCCATTCCTGCTTTCCATAATCCTTCCCTTGCCCTGTACTGGGTTATGCAGCACTGTGTCAACCCATTGTAAATATTGCTGCATTTGCAAGTATAATAACAAATTCCATGCAACTTCGCCTTTCCATATTGTCTGACAAGAGGCCATTATTGTTTTAAATTTGTACTTACATACTGTAATATTTGCATTTTGCATTTAATCACTGTCACATTTTAGTGACAGGAAGTGGAGCTGGGTACAATTTGTATTATGTATTTTGACCTGAAATAGTACCCACAGCTTGGATGTTGTTTGGACCCATATAGCCTTCAGTGATTCATAACTCAATGATTTTAATGTGTCTGTTGACCTTCTACAGACAGTTCAGTAATCATTGTTTTGTACCTAACTTGCTTGAAATCTAAAACCACTATATCTAAGCAAAGGGAAGCAAGCACTATATTTAAAAGAAGTCTCCATTTAGCTGGCTTTGACAACCTCCTCCCAATAGCCTTTTCCAAGTATCTTGACTTCTCCCATTTATGCCCCTTGTTTATCTTCCTCAGGAATAACACACAGTTTGGACTTGACTAACAGTGTTGCTTATTATATTTTTCTGTCCTTTCTCAAGAGCTCATCATCTTTCTCTGGGTGAATTGTAAGCAATTTAAAGACAGGACCAAGCCTTTTAATTCATTGTTGGTCGATGACACCGTATCTGTTTTTACTTTTTTTTTTCCTTCTGTTTCTCTTTTGTTAAGCCTGAGGTTTTACCTAATTCCCCCACAACGCCCAGCCTTCCTATTACTAGGTTCTGTTAACAACTAACCTTGTGACCTTGGTCAAGTTGCTTAACCTCTCAGAACCTGTTTTCCTATCCCTAGAATTGATTTGTTAACCACCTCTTAGTGTTGCAATTGGAATGAAAAGAGAACCACCTTTTAAACAATAGCACCCGGTACAAAGCTAAGCACACACAAGAGGTTCAGTTAGTCTACTTCTCTCCCCGACCCATATCCCACCAAAAGAAACTTACCTGTTCTGAGACCCACACCCTCAGAGTTCTATCCTCCATTGATATAACCATTCTAGTGAGTTTAGTGCATTATGCCTGCTACACAATGTATTTATATTTTAAATGGGGTTCCCTCTAGAGGAAGGTCTTATTTCTCAACTGAACTGACCCCTGAGCATGCTAAGTAGTTCTCTTTCTAGTATCTTCTATCATTGTTCCTTGCTGCATTCATATTCATCATAGCATTTAGAGCAGTATGAAGTGAATTGCTTCATTCCTTTACTTACTTATTGTCTATCTCTCCCAGTAGGCTGTACACTCAAGGGCAGTAACTATGTCTGCTTTAATCAACAGTGAATTCCCAGAACCCAGCAGAGTGCCTAGCAGAGAGCAGACAATAAGAATTTTTTTGATAGATTTGATGGATGGATGGATGTAATAAGTGGAAAATTAACCAAGTAAATGAAACATTAAGGTGGAAATTTCAGGCTCACTGGGAAGATGGTAAGAGTAATATTTGGGGCAGACAGGCTATATGTCACCTCAAATTGTATGGAGATAGACTTCCTTGAAGGGAAAGGGTTAAGAAAGGGTTGGCTGAGTGGAGCAATGGACTTGTACAAATGGCAAGTAAGATACGTGTTGAGAATTTCCAGAGGATACTGTGTCTAAAGGCACAGGAATTCCTAAACCATAATGCTTATCAACAAATACTTTTCATACAAAAACACCAGAAGCAGCCTGACATATAATTCATTTTCTTCTTTCCTTTGTCTCCCTTTCCCAGAAGTTACATTAAAGCCTGGCTACTTGGACCCCCATATTCTAGCAAAAGTCCTTAGCTTCTGAAGTGAAAAATACACCAAGACCTGTCACGGCTGAGGAATCAGAAAACAAGTTAGGTTTTTGAGCTGTCAGGTTGAAAAGGATTTGCAAGCCCCTTCCCACCTACTCTATGCTATGAAGACAGATTTCCAGAGGTTTGAGAGAGATTTGTACTGTGGCTTCAAGGTTTACAAAATGCCACCATCCTAGGAGTTTGAATTATTCCTCCCCTGTATTTCATTTGTAATGTGCCTTTGCACACATAAAGAGTATTAAAAGGGCATTTGAACGGTAATAAGGCCCTTAACACTTATGAGCAGCTATTTCCCTTGCAATACAGTTGTTGTGGTGAAAGGAAATAACCAGTAACAAACTGGTTTAACCTCTTGTCCTCCAAACTCTAATGCCACTTGGCGTGTACTTAGAAGTCAGTGCCCTGAGTGATGAATTGCTGAAAGACACAAAAATTAGGATTTTCAGTGAAATACTTTTGATTTACTCCTTCTCTCCTCTATTCCCCCTACCTCTTCCTCACTGTGAGGGAGAAATAATTCACTCAAGAAACCCCCAAATTGGAAAACCATCAAATTTAGGGTAAAATTCCTGTGATTCAAAATATTTGGGTGAGTTCATTCATAATTAAGAAAATATCTGAATTGATATTTTAACATAAAGTTTTTTGCTTTCAAGCAAGGGGTAGTAGGGTGTAGAAGTTAAGAACATAGACTTTGGAGTCAGGAAGTGTCATTTTTAATCCCAGTTCCATGTACCAGCTATGGGACTTCTGGCAAGTCACTTAGCCTCTCTGAACCTCAATTTTTTCAAATATAAAATGGGAATATACAATAACTACTTAATGGAGTTCCTATAAAGGTTTTAAAAGATCACTGATGGGGCACCTGGGTGGCTCAATTGGTTAAGCATCCGACTTTGGCTCAGGTCATGATCTCATGGTTCATGAGTTTGAGCCCCATGTCGGGTTTCGGGTTCTGTGCTGACAGCTCAGAGCCAGGACCCTGCTTTAGATTCTGTGTCTCCCTCTCTCCCTGCCCTTCTCCCACTCGTGCTCTCTCTGTCTCTCTCTCAAAAATAAATAAACATTAAAAAATTAGAAGGTCACTGATAAAAGTATATACCATGATCCCAGTAAATTCTAAGTACTTCCTATATGTTAGCTAAGGTAGTGCTAACCTAACCAAGTACTTCTAAGTAGAATTCCTTAGGAGACTGCCTTTGAATGGCTATTCTTAGACTACTTATTTTAACATCCTATATTTTTAAGTAGAAACTTCTAATTGTTATACTAATATTTATTTATGAATACTTCTATAGTCCTTGAAATTTTGTGCTATTGTCAACATTATTCTTCACTTCTTTATAAATAGTATGAAGGAAAAATTCATTCAGCCAACACTCTTAGTATTGAGTGCCACAAACACCAGTTAACAATATTTTACCATATTTTGATTTTTCAAAGTACTTCCGGGCATTTAAACTAAAACAAACAAACAAACAAACAAACAAACAAAACATTTTCATAGTTCCTTGCTCAAATGCAAACAAGAATTGTCCTGAAAAGGGTCCAGAGGCTGCAGGTGAAAACTTGACATTCAGCCAAGACTTAATTCAGAGTCAATAAAGTAATACTCCTATGCCTAGGTAGATTTGTAAATTTTCTCCACATGATAAATAAGTGGTCTGTGATTTCTATCAAATCAATCTTGGCTTGAGTCAGTCAGTCCTTCTCTAATCAATAAATCTGGATGTGCACTGAAATATGAAGTCAATATATGCGGTGTTACATTCACTTTAAACTCCTTCATCAAAAGTACCTACAATTTTTCTATTATTGCCATAAATTCAAATTCCAAGCTTCTTTCTTTTTTTGAAAGTACCACTTTAAAGGGACAATAAGTTTCTGGGTCCTGAGAAAGCTCTTACTTGGACCTGGTTAGAAATCCACCTAGATTCTCTGACCTAATCAAAGCAGTATTTATAATTACATTGGAACCATGCTATAAAGCAGAATTGGGTATGAGGCAGTATTAATGAAAATTGTGGTGTTTGAAAGTTATTACTTGGATATTTAGAGTTTTTATTAGGAATTCTAAGAAGTTGGAGGTTTTTGAGTAATGTGTGAATCATATGAAAGAGATCCACCATTTCCTGGACAAGGTAATGGGCATTCCACTGTTTCCCTTAACAATATTCCTTTTCATTTTCATTATATGTATGTATACAACAGAACCAGCCTCATTGAAGCCTTCAAGTCTTGGCAATACAATAAGTGTGTGCAACTTCCTTGGAATTTTAAGATTGCCAGGAGGTCCCAGCGTGCCCATTCCTTTTCTGTGCTCTAAACAATTATAATCAGGGGCACCTGAGTCGCTCAGTCGGTTGAGCATCCGACTTTGGCTCAGGTCATGAATCTCTCGGTCTGTGAGTTCGAGCTCATTCTGAATTAAGTGTTTATTGAATTGTTAACAGGTGTATTTTTAACTCCTTATCAAGACTCCTAGCTCAGGGGTTCTTATACTGGGATCCATAGACAGAATTCAGAAGGCCTATGAATTTGAATGGAAAAAAATTAAATATTTATTTTCACTAACCTCTAACTATAATTTAGCATTTCCTTCAAATATGAATGTACAAATCATAGTTAATATTAGCACTATGAGTTTATTACCAATAACAAATTGCAGACATTTTATATCACATTACTATTGTATTATATTGTAGATATCTCAAAATAATATTTATTCCCATTGCTACTTCAAAATTATGAGTTGTCAGACCCATCAATAGTCTTATTATTTGGCAAAATATGCCTGCTGTCTGTTTTTGTAAATAAAATTTTTCTTGGAAGACAGTCATACTAATTTATGTCCGTATTGTCTGTGGTTACTTCCCTGCTACAAATGGCAGAGTTGAGTAGTTTCAACAGACTGTATGGCCAAAAAACCTAAAATATTTATTATCTAGTCTTTTATAGAAAAAGTTTAACAACTCCTCATTTGATACATTAATATGGGTACATATTCTATTACTAAATGTATTTCAAAATAATTGTATGGATTTTAATTGCATGGATTTCATTTTGTTCATTAAAAATTTGTATTTAGGGGCACCTGGGTGGCTCAGTCGGTTAAGCGTCTGACTTCAGCTCAGGTCACGATCTCACGGTCCATGAGTTCGAGCCCCGCGTCGGGCTCTGTGCTAACAGCTCAGAGCCTGGAGCCTGCTTCCGATTCTGTGTTTCCCTCTCTCTCTGACCCACCCCCGTTCATGCTCTGTCTCTCTCTGTTTCAAAAATAAATAAACTTAAAAAAAATTAAAAAAAAATTTGTATTTATTATTTATTTTTTATTTTTTGCGGGAGAGAGAGAGCGAGCAGGGGAGGGGCAGAGTGGGAGAGAGAGAATCTGAAGCAGGCTCCACACCATCAGCACAGAGCCTGGTGTGGGGTTCGAAACCATGAACTGTGAGATCATGACCAGAGCCAAAATCAAAGTAACAAACTGAGCCACCCAGGCACCCCACATTGAAAAACATTACTCTGAGAAAAGTTTCATAAGCTTTACCAGACTGACAGTTTCATGAACAACAACAACAAAAAGCTTAGGAACCCCTGGCTAGCTGTAGAATGAATCTCAAGTCCTATTAGTGTGCATGTAGACTTAGTTTATGGTTACCTTTTCACCCTCAGCAAATATATTTAATTACTTAACTATGGGTTTTCTTCTGTTCTTCATTTTATTTGACTGTTTTAGTACCCTAACCTCATTTGATTGTGTGTTGTCTTATTAAATAACTCATTCACTCATCAATTTATTTATTGAATGCCTACTATGCATTCACAACGACTGAGGATACAGTTATGAACAAACAGATGAGAATCTCTGCCCTCACAGAGCCTACATTCTGGCTGAGGGAGATATGTGTGTAATAAGACAGTAGTATGTAAGATGTGACAAGTTGTATAAATGAAAATAAAGCAGAAAAAGTGAATGTACTTTTAAATGGAAGACCAGGAAAGGCCTCAATAGGAAGGCAGCACTTGAGCAAAGACCTGAAGAAGGTGAGGGAGGAAGCCATGCCTGGAAGTGGGACTAGGCAGAGGAAACAACTATTGCCAAGACCCCAGGGGAAGAGTGTGCCTGGCTTCTTCCAGCAAGAAAGCCAATGTAACCAGAATAGAGAAAGTCAGATAGTGAGTAGTAGAAGATAAGATCAAGAGGTAATGAGGCCAGGGATTCTCAACACTTCCTGAGCCTCAGAACAAGTTGAGGAATTTTTTTAAAACTGCAGATACCTGGGCCACACCACATATTATCCCCTCTGGAGGTATGGCTTCAGTTTATTTGGGAGTGGGGCCTGCACACTGGTATTTTCTTTTTCAGTTTTTTTCTGTGATCCTAATGTGTAGTAATGGTTTACAAACCACTGGGGTAGGGCCATAGGCCACTATATAGACATTAGTTTTTGCTTCAGGTGAGATGAGATGAGCCATTGGAGGATTTTGATAAGAAAAGTGACATGATCTGAGTTAAGTCTTAATAGGATCACTCAGGCTGTTCTAGGTTAGAAGATTAAGGGTAGAATCAGGAATTTTAGTTAATAGGCTATTATAATCTAGGCATACCATGCTGATTGCAGAGATGATGGTAAAAAGTGGTTAGATTCGAATTATATAAAAATTAAAGGATAAACTATTAAGATGGCTTTTAGACTGAGGTGGGAGGATGAGAAAAAGGGAAGAGTCAGAGATGATGCTAAGGAACCGAGCAACTGGAAGAATCAATGGCCATTAATTGAAATGACCCAAACAATGGGAGGATCAGATTATGGGGAAAATATCAGCAGTTCAGTTTGGACATGTTAACTTTCAGATTCCTATTAGATATACAAGAGGAGATAGAAAAGAGGCAGTTGGATATACAAATATAGAGTTTAGAAGAGAAATCTGGACTGTAGGTATAAATTTGGATTCAACAGCATGTACATGGTATTTAAAGCCACAAGACAGGATGATATCACTGAGGGAGTGATTATGGATAGAACTGAGAAGCAGTCTAGGACCCTGACATTAAGAAGTTGGGCAGATAAACAAGAACCAGCAGGAGGAAACTGGAGCAGCCAGAGAGATAGGAAGAAAACCAGGTGTGATGCCCTGGAAGCCAAGGGAATTACATGCTATACAAAACAGTGCTAAAAGGTCAAATAAGATGAGAACTGAGAATTGACCTTTACATTAGAAATTAGGCCATTTCTGGGGCGCCTGGGTGGCTCGGTCGGTTAAGCGTCTGACTTCGGCTCAGGTCATGATCTCACTGTCTGTGTGTTTGAGCCCCGTGTCGAGCTCTGTGCTGACCGCTCAGAGCCTGGAGCCTGTTTCAGAATCTGTGTGTCCCTCTCTCTCTGCCCCTCCCCTGTTCATGCTCTGTCTCTCCCTGTCTCAAAAATAAATAAACGTTAAAAAAAAAAGAAAGAAATGAGGCCATTTGTGACCTTGACAGAAGCATTTTCAGTGAAATGGTATGGGAGAGAGTCTGACTGGAGTGATATCAGGAAAGAATGAGAGGAGAGCAAATGGAAATAATAAGTAGAGACCATTCGTTTGAGAAATTTTTTGCTATAGAAGAACAGAGAAATTGACTTTTAAAATAATGCAAGTTGGGGCATCTGGGTGGCTCAGTAATTGAGCATCTGACTCTTAATTTCAGCTCAGGTCATAATCCTAGGGTCGTGGGATCGAGCCCCGAGTTGAGTTCTGCACTGAGTATGGAGCCTGCTTGGGATTCTCTCTCTCCCTCTCTCTCTGCCCTTTCCCTGCTTGCTCTCTCTCTCTTAAATAAAATAAAATAAAATAAAATAAGATAAGATAATGCAACTGATTATAGTATGTTTAAAGGCTGATGGAAATAATTCAGAAAAGAGGGAAAAATTGTTGGTGCAAGAGAGAGAGGGAAGGATTACTGGAGCAATTCAATATATTTAAGGAAGAGTCAGACTGACTTGGTGCAAATCCTGGCTTTTCCCTTCTAAGTTGTGAGATTTGGGGCAAATTACCTTCTCTGTGTCTTCATTTCCACATTGGGAAATGGAAATATAATAGTACCTACCTCATAGGTTGTTTTCAGTATGGGATTAGATATGTAAAGCACTTACTGGTACATAGTAGGGACTCAAAAAATGTTAGCCAGTAATAGTTGTTGTAACTACATTCTTCTCTTAACAAAACACTGCTTAAGATCTCTTTTTCTATAAATCTTCCTAACCAAGTAACCCCTACCTCATTGCAATTCCAGGTTCAGTGACTGTTCATTCAACCAATCTCTTAGTGCATAATGGATAAATAGCCATATGGTCATGTTGACATTTGCTTCTGTTTTCCCTTTATATATGTAATTTCAATGTCTACATTTCCACAAGACCCCTCTTTCCCCAAAGGAGCAGTAGTTACTATAGAGGCCAAGAGCACAGGCTTTCAAATCAAAATGTCTTAACTCAGATCCCAGCTCTGTCACTGGCTGTCTAACTTTAGACAATGTTTTAACCCCTGAATCTCACTTTTCCTTTATGTAAAATAGGGATAACAGTATTACCTACCTCACAGATTGTTGAAAGGGTTAGATAAGTTAATATGTAAAAAAAGTTCTTAGAACAGTATCTGGCACATCATAAATTTATAACATATTTTTGCCACTATTATTATTCCTAGAAATCATAAACTATGTCTTCCAAACATTTGGCACCACTCCCTACCCAACATCATACCATGACCACAATACCACAATACATCCATGCTCTTCTCTAAATCAGAGCTTTATATTCAGGGACATTTGCAGTATAGCATTCATGTGTTTACTAACTGCCAGCCTGCCTTCTGGAGCATGTGTGCAAAATGTAATAAAAGCCCTCTTTTTCTCCAAATGACCTGAAAGAAGTCTGTCAGGGGACCATTTATTCTCATCACAGTAATGCAACTATATCTAAAATTTTAAATAAATAAATAAGTAAAATGGCTATCTTTATACACCCAACATTTTTTTTTACTGGTATTAATGTTTAAATCAACTAAATTTATTTAAAATATATTTTTTAATTTTTCTCTCTTTCCTTTCCATAAAGAGTAAGAGGGAGTCTACATAACTAACTTCTATTCACCCTTCAGATCCTAAATTAGACATTACTTACTCCAGGAAGCCTTTACAGTCTTTATTCTCTGCTATGTTATCCCTATGTGCCCCTGTATTTGTGCTCATCATGTCACCAGTCACACTATATTAGAATCACCTAGTTACTTGCCAGTCTTCCCCACTCCATGTGCATAAGTACTGTGTCAATCTCATTCCCCAGTGACTACAACAATATTTAACACATTGTTCGTACACAATACAAATTTGTTTGTTATTATAGCTATGTTATTCCCAGTAGCCAACTTGGTAAGATTTTTCCCTTTTCAAGTTAGAACTTTAGTGTCATGTAGGTATAATCACAATTCAAAATAAAGTGCACTGATATCAAGGGAAACCTTATGTATGATATGATTAGAAACCTATGTATGATCAGATCTCCACAGTGGGATTTGAAGGAAAATTAGAAAACTCCTATACAAAAACATCTTCTCTACCAAACCATCTACCTCAAGACTACAGATTGCCACAGGTTCATAGATTATAGAATAATAGCGAAAACAGAGAAACATTCATTGAATGCCTACTATGGCAAGCATAATGCTAACTCCTTTAATCTTCACGATGACTTTATGGTGTGCATATGACTAGTCACATTTTATGAATGAAGAAACAAGGTCATAGAAGTTGAATAATTTGCTCAGGGATACACAGAGAATAAATAAAGAGCTAGAATTTAAACACAGGTCTTCTTGACTCAACATTTATGTGTTTTCTATTATTTTACATCAACACCAAGGAGACAGATCCTAGACAATTGAGTAAGGATAGAAGCAAAATATAAAAAAAAGCCTAAGAGGTAGCTGTGTTCATGGAGGGTATGGGCAAGAATGGTTTTAGGGATGAAGAATCTATGTATGTGCTATGGTAGGGAGCATAATAGCCCCCTAAAAGTGCCCAAGTCCTAATCCTAGAACCTGTGAATGCATTACCTTCCATGAAAAAAATGATTTTGCAGATATGATTAAGGTTAAAGACTTTGAGAATTGGAGATTATCCTTGATTATCCTGGAGAACTCTGTGTCATCACATGGGTCCTGTATTAGTTTCCTGTGGCTGTTGTAACAAATTATCACAAACTGGGTGGCTTAAAACAACAGCAACTTATTCTTTCATAGTTCTAGAGGCTGTAAGTCTGAAATCAAGGTATCAGCAGGGACCCACTCCTTCTGGGAGCTCTGACGAGACTCCTTCCTTCTTCCTTTCATCTTTTCCAAGTTCTAGCTGCTCCAAGTATTCCTTAATTTGTAGCTGCATTGTTCCAATCTCTGCTTCTATGCTCCCATTGCCTCCTCCTCTTCTCTGTGTCTTCTCTTAATTCTACCTCAAATTTTCCCTCTGCTTTTCTCTTATAATGACACTTGTTATTAGGTTTAGAACACAGCCAGATAATCAAGGATGATATTTTTTATATCAAGATCTTTAGTTATATCTTCAAATAATCCTTTTCCAAACAATAATATCCTGTAAAATCCACATGTTCGGATAACTAGGATGTGGATCTATCTTTTGGAGAATGAAAATTCAACCAAAAAGGTGGAAAACCTTTTCTGGCTATGGTCAGGGGGAGATGTGAGTACAGAGGAATGATCAGATAGATGCAGTGTTGCTAGCTTTGAGGATGGAAGGCCATGAGTCAAGAAATGAAGGTGGTCTCTAGAAACTGAAAAAGGCATGGAAACAGATTTTCCTCTAGAGCTTCCAGAAGAAAATGCAGCCTTAGTTTAGCCCAGTGAAGCTCATTTTGGACTTCAGACCTTTGGAACTCTAAGATAATAAATTTGTGTTGTTTTAAGCCACAAAGTTTGTAGGAATTTGTTACAGCAGTGATAGAAAATTTATACCAGGGCTGAGGAAAGTTAGAGCAAATGTTTGAATCAGAACAAGTGTGGAAGCCAGAGTCCAGAGGGCAGGTCATGGAATAGAAGGATGTAAATTCTGGAAGGTAGATCAGGCAAGAATTAGGAAAGCCAAAGGAAGAAAGTCAGGATAAAGAAAGTAGAAGCATTGATATGCATTACCAATATCCAGAAGCACCCCTGACAATGGAGGATCAGGCCAGAGGATTGATCCCAACAAAAGGAGCCCAGACCCTATAGGGGAAATATGGTTGGAAACATGCTGTCCAGTTAGAATATGCATGGGCAGAACAGAGTGGCATCATCTGGAAAGAATATCCATATAGAGTTGCCTGCAATGTTCACATTACTCACTCTTTGGATTAAGGCATTTAAGGTTCTCATTCAAGTTTAAGTTTCATACTAGTATCACTCAGTTAACACAGAGAGACTTGTTAGAAAGATGTGTTAGTGAGTCACCTAACAGGGTCTAAGAGAGAGCCCCCAAGACTGATAAGTGTAGATAAGAAACAACTAGGCAATGTGGGCACATGGGTGGCTCAGGCAGTTGAGTGTCCAACTCTTGATTCTGGGTGAGGTCATGATGCCAGAGTCGTGGGATTGAGCCCCATGTTGGGCTCTGCGCTGATCATGGAGCCTGCTTAGGACTCTCTCTTTCTCTCTCTCTCAATCTCTCTCTCTTTCTCTCCCCCTCCCTCTGCCCCTCTCCCCGACTTGTGCTCTCCCTCTGTCTCTCTATCTCTCTCAAAAATAAAAAAAATATAATAATAAAGAAAAGTAAAGGAAAGAGAAGAAAACAACTAAGCAACGTTTACAGTATGGAGCATCTGTCAGGTACAGTACTGAGTCTGGCAGGTGGTAAATGCAACCAATGTCTGTTGAATGGATGAATAGATGAGTGAATGAAAACACTGAAAAATCAGGAAGTTTTTAGGACATGATGACTTAAAGAAAGAAGGATGCACAAAAATGGCATGGGCCTCCAAAGGCAATCTTGGCCCATTATCCTAAAAGCTAGTCATGAACAACACTTCCCTGTGACTGGGCTGGTGTGTCTTTTTATAGCATTTATCTCCTTTCATATATAATTTTATTATTTCCAATTCCTAATTTCAAAAATAATACATCTCACAGGAAAGGAAAAAATGTATGTAATATCATCACCCAACATAACTATTTTGGAGAATTTACTTCTAGTCCTATGTCTTTGTCTATAACTCTATGTGTCTCAATCTCTCTCTTTCTCTCTCTATTGTGTGGGTGTGGGTGTGTCTGTATGTGTGTGATATTTTAAAATATGGTATCTTACTCTTACTCTATTTAGTGTTTATAAATTGTTTTTATTATTTTTTTTAAGTAGGCTTCATGCCCAGCATGGGTCTCAAAACAGGGCTTGAACTCACAACCCCCAAATTAAGACCTGAGCTGAGATCAAGAGTCAGATGCTAACCAACTGAGCCAACCAGGTACCCTGACTATTTTTAGTTTTTTAAACACACCACATATTGTGGTTACTTTTCCAGGTCAGTAAATATTCAATTATAATATGATTTTATGTAACTACATAATATCTCAATCTATGAGTTACCTAGTTTATTTAAGCAATCTCCTACTGTCTTATACCTAATTTATTTAAGCAATCTCCTACTGTCTTTTTCTTATAATTTCCACCATTAAAAACAGTGGTGTAGTGAACATTTTTTATAATCAGTGTTTTATACACATCACTAATTATTTCCTTAAGGTAACTTCCTATAAGTGGAATTGCATATTTTGTGGACATAGATACATATTGTCCTGTTACCCCATAAAGAGATTTACCTATTTATATTCTGACTTGAGTATATAAAAGCTGTTTCCTCAAACTTTGTCAACACAAGTTTTATCAATTTTTTAATTTGCCAACGTGATGCATGGATTTAGTTTGTATCTGTTTGATTGCTAATGAAGGTAAATATTTCTTAATCTATTTATTGGCCATTTTTTGTTTCTTCCTTTGTGAATTACTTTTATGTCCTTTGTCCATTTTCCTATTTATGTTTTTATCTTTCTGAAATTAGATCGTAAGAACTGTTCAAGTAGATCAATCTGCTGCAAATATTTTCCCATTTGTTGTTTTCCTAAAATTTTTATTATGAATTTTTAGGCTACAAAGGAGACTTAATATGTTTGTTTTTGCAGCATTAACTCAATCTTTTCCATCCCGATTTTATGCCTTTGCTTAGAAAGATGTTGCTATACAAGAATATATAAATATGATAAATATATATTTTCTTTTTGTTATTTCAGTTTAATTTTCACATTTTAATTGTTAAATTATCCAGCAATTTCTATTGAATGGTATGAGGTGTCTTATTTTAGTTCATTCTTAGTAGATAGCCATTTATGAGATGATGAATTTTCACTAGAATTCACTGCAATAAATCCAGAAAAGAGTGTACTGACTCTCAAACTAATGAAATATTTTTTTTTCAAAACCTACATTTTCCATACTGCACCTTAGGTCTCAGTAAGTAATGAATTCTGATCTGCAAACAGCCCAGCATGCCAGCATTTGCAGATGTACCCATGAGCCAACCAGATAGCAAAGCTCCTTTGCAAGCAAAAGGTCAGCTTCTCAGTGTGAAGTCTTAAGTTACAGATTCACATTCATTCTCAAATCACCCTAACACACAGAAAACAGACATATTTACTTTTCACAAGACTTATGGGTGAATTTTGCTCTGATACAAAGTCAACAACCAAATCTCTCCTCAACAAGCTGAAGCACATTCCACACTGGTCTCTGGATGAAAGGCCCTCTGCTAAACTTGGTGAGAGCAACAGGAAAAGAGGTATTTTTAGATTAGAAGAAAACCCTCCTGTATCACTACAGTGTTCTTTGGACCTAAATACTTTTGTTTCTGAGTTATATTTCCTATAAAATGTTACCAAGACAAATGTGCAGGAAAATGGCAGCTGGAGCCATGTGAGGGTTACTAATTACAGGGCGTCACAGGTACAATTTATAATCCTCTTTGACAGATGTGACCCATTATATTAAGCATTGTTGGCATGCTCTGCAAGCCAGATGCAGGCTGGGAATAGGTTGGTCCTTGAGTGACACAGCTTTTCAGCAAGCTTCACTATTACAAGTAGCTCTGTACAAATGTAGGACAACTGCTAATGTGGTATAATAGGCATTTTTTTAAAGACCAATTGATTTTAAAATATCTCACTCCATCCATGAAATATTGATAGTTCTATTAGATTATTAACTACGCCTATTTTTCAATACCACTGATGTCAACATTTGGGTTGAGATCAGGTTTTTCTGGCTCTGAGCCACATGTTCCCATTATTTTAAAAATTTAAAAATATTTTTGTAGTGCCTGCATAGCTCAGTCGGTTAAGCGCCCGACTTCAGCTCAGGCCATGATCTCACGGTTTGTGGGTTCGAGTTTCGCGTCAGGCTCTGTGCTGACAGCTCAGAGCCTGTGGCCTGCTTTGGGTTCTGTGTCTCCCTCTCTCTCACTCCCACTTATGTTCTCTCTGTCTGTCTCTCTCAAAAATAAATAAAGCATTTTAAAAAATTAAAAAATTTTTTCAATGATTTTCCTCCAGCTCATGCTGCCACTAAGTAACATCTATATTATATAGAAATGAATGCTCAGTTCAAAGCATTTCAGGAAAAAGAAGAAAAATGTCAAAACTACTGCTGTCATCTGTGCAGGCAAAACAGCTGCTTGAGTGGCTTTTAGACATTTCAGTCATTCCTGGAGGTATGGCCAGTGGGTTCCTCAGACACAAATACAGGGAACTATTATACCCTTCACACAAACAATGAAAAGACTCAAAGAAGAATCACATACACCTTTAATCATTATTATTTTTTCTAAGATCTCCTTTAAAGATAAAACAAAAAGATAATTTATGTTTATAGTTCTGTGACACATAAAAAATATAATTAAAGTACTAAATCTCTCCAAAGAAATGTGATGTACAGAATTAAATTCAGCATTTAGCTGGAAAGGAGTTCCCTCGGAGAAATCAGGTTGATATGTGAAGGATCAGTCTTGAAGTCCTGTTGGTGATTTTTTTCAAAAGATTGTATTTTGGTCAGCCTTACTTTGATTTCTCCTCACAACTGTCAGTCAGTATGAATTATAGGAACTATTATGTGAATCTCAAAATCTAGCCACATTAACAGCCCCTGATTTTTGTTCTTTTGAATGGCATTTAAATATCTGGAAGTTGTTCTTTTCTATCATATTTCCAGCACCCTGTGACAAAGCAGTATTTAACATTTCCCACACAAGAGGGCCTTTTTTTTTTTTTGTAATGGATTTCAGAATACAGAAAGTTACAGTTTATTTTTTAATCTTCTTTATTAGTTCTATAAAACTGTCAACAGCTTATGCTAGTCTTGAAAATATCAAGCTGATTTAAAAGAAATTTTCTTTACCTGGGTGGGAGTGGGGAGAGGAGATAAGGAAATGGAAGAATACAGGGGCTGGAGGGTGGCAATATTTTTCCCCTAAAGGGTTTCAATCTATTTTTTTTTCATAAAAGCATAGTTCATCTTTCTAACACATTATTGGCTCTAATAAGGATACCACAAACTCAAAAAGGTCAGAATGTAAGCTTTAAAGATTGGGTATGTTATTTACAGACTTGGGCACTGACCACATTTGCATGCATGAATCTTGAAGAAGCATTTTTGGCTCAGCTCATGAAAAATCTATTGGGAGGCCATATATTTGAAAGTGCTGTCTTCCTTCCTTGTAGGATGGGAGCCCCAATCAATCTTTTGTGTTATGACCAGGTGTAAGTCATAAAACAGCAGTTATTGCAGGTTTTATGGAGCTGAGAGCTGGGACACTCATGAGGAGGATAAGTTCGTAATAGCCTTAAAGAGCAAACTATCCTTCAAGGTCTTAGGTTACCATAGAGAGGCTGCTCCAGTGATCAGCAGCCTTACTTTTGTACCAGTGTTCCTTAGGAAACACTTCTACATTTACCAACTCAGCAAGATACAATTATTTATTGTATTCAAAGCTTTGTGTACTGGAAGATCTTTATCCATGGCTTTGAGCCTTCCTAAAAACTATATGTTCAACAGCCTGCACCACATCTTTTGGGGTAATAAGTCTTTTCTCTGTCTTAAATTTGCGTTTTGCAAGAATTCATAAAGGGATCCTTAGCTATAATGTAATTGAAGTATGTCTTTAACATCCTGTACTTCATCACCCTAAAGAGCCCCATTCTTCACTTGGCCAGCTGTCTCTAGCCCAATGCCTTGATACCACATCACTCTAATCCACTGAATACAAATGTGTAAAGTTCAGAGCCGTTTTCATTTGCTATAGTTCATACTGTCTGATTTCTATGTATTAGCTAACTGAATTTTAATTTTTTTAACATTTGTTTATTTTTGAGAGACAGAGTATGAGCAGGGGAGGGGCAAAGGGAGAGAGAGAGAGAGAAAGAGAGAGAGAGAGAGAGAGAGAGAGAGAGAGAGAATCTGAAGCAGGTTTCAGGCTTTGAGCTGTCAGCACAGAGCTTGACATGGGGCTTGAACATGACCTGAGCCAAAGTTGGACGCTTAACCAATTGAGCCACCCAGGCACCCCATGGCTAACTAAATTTTAATCATGCCAACCCATACTAGTACAATAATGGAAGGTGACCTAAAGTTTTTCTACAGAAACTAGTATAGATGCACTTTTTCTGGATCCCTCTGGAAAAAAAATGTTATCTCCATCTTTTTTGTCTAATCTAATTTTACTAATGGTAGAGAGGACCAAGGCAGGTTGGAGGGATGGGCAATAGGGTAATAAGAGCAATACCTGGAGTGAGATGTAGCCTCTTAACACATATCAAGTTAAATCAAGTATTCACATACCCAGATGTCTTTTTGGTGAGTTGTGTGTGTGTGTGTGTGTGTGTGTGTGAGCTCTTGAAGAACAGAAACCATTCCCTGAATCAACTAATTAATTAAACATATGGGTTTCTTTTGTATAATGATCGCTTTATTTAACAAATGTTGGCTTAGCTTCTCACCCTGTGAGCCAAGCCCTGTGCTGGGTGCTGGTGACACAGCAATAAATCAGACACAGGCCCAGCCCTCAAGTAGACTTTCTGGTGGGACAGATAATCAGTGAAACAGAGAATCACAAGGTTTTAAGGGCACTGTATCGGTGCTGAGAAGCACTAAAAGGAAAGGTCTTTGGAGGGAATGAATTCCTCATGTGGTAAAACTTAAGACTGAATAGCTCTGATTTGGGGAAATACATCACTTAAAACACAAAGTAAAATTATGCTACAAAATATGAAGACAGCTGCCCTTTTGTTTGATTTTGCTGAAGTGAGTTTAATATGGAAAGGAAGTTTTTCATGGAACCCCTGACAAACCCATGACAAATAGCCCCAAACTGAAATAGCCAAACTTTAAATGAACCAGAACAGCAAAGCCTCTCCAAGTTCTTGTGATCTGGAAGTACTTATTTTTCTGCATTTTTCTGTTTTTAACTGAGAGAAAAATAACATACAATTAAATGCACAGATTTTGTTTTTAGTTCAATGCATTTTGACAAATGTAAACACCCTTGTAACCACCACTCAAAACAAGATATAGATTATTCCCATCACTCCAAAAAGCTCCCCTTGCCTCTTCCCAGTCATTTCTATGTATATACACACTCAGAGACTATCACTGTTGTAAATTCTTCTATCGCTGTGGATCAGTTTTACCTATTCTTGAACTTCATATGCAGGGGATCATACATTTTTAGTCTTTTGCATCTGGGCGGACACACCAGCATTTCAGGCAGCACACCTGAAGAGATTAAAAGACTGAAAACAACATTAAAGAAGTGAGGAAAAAAACTACAAAACAATCCTCACTGCAGTGTTTCTGTATCTCGCTGTGTTTATACAAATATCTACAGTTATGTATTTTCATCACCCTTCAGCCCTAAATCATTTAAGCCAAACTGTTTTCTCCTCAAGAAAAATTCTCATATGTTTCAAGACATCCAAGGTCTTCCCTTGATGTGGCCTGGCATGCTATGCCTATTATGTCTTCCTCAAACAGATTGCACTTGTCTCTACTTCCATGTAGCACATGTCACTCTCAAAGTATGATCCCTCAGTTGTGACATACACACAGTTTACATGATGATCAAAATTTCACTGTGCAGCAGGGAAGGCCTCAAGGACGCTGTTGTCCTATAGTACACTGGGTGAGAACTGCTGGGGAGCCAAATGAAACAAGTGCATTTGCCTTCCTATTCTAGGTTTTGTTCCACCTTCATTTCCTTACTAGGTCACTGAATAACACTGCCCATCATAACTGGTTGCACCAGTTGGATTTTCCCTGCCCCATTCATCTCAGATGCTGTTGTTGTTTTCCACTCTTTAATCAGAATACAGAATGCCACATGCTGTGTGCATCAGAGAGAAAACAGAGCAGAAAAGACAGTTCAATAGTGAAGTTAACTGGGTAAGGAAGAAAAAGATGTCTTATAGCCATGACTCAAGTCTTATATATTTCCTTCTTTCAACACTGGGAAACAGTTATTATACAATATTCTGTATTCTGTATATGCATACAAGTATAGATCTATTATGTATATATGCTTGAATATGTATGCAATAGCCTGAGACCAAAAACTGGTTCAAGATCACAAAAAGGAGAATAATTCACAGATATGTGACTGCTATTTTCTTGTCCTCAGTGAATTATTTTTTAACAAAATCCCCTTCTGCTTCGATTTCTACCTCTCCCTTAATGGATTACTGATTATCTATCTGTGAGGAAATGGGACCACTGACAGGCAAACACATTTTCAAACATTCTTTGGAAACCCAATCACACTTCCATTTCTTCTGTGGTTACAATCCTCTGGGGGAGAAAGTTTCTACTTAACCCCAGTTTAGCAATTTGCTTTTAGTTCTTCCCTGCTAAATATTGAGCACTGTTAGGTCTTTAGTCTCAGAAAAGATAGGGACATCTAAAGCTCGCTTGATTAAGAAACACATTTTACAGAGTCTGGGAAGGTAAAGCAGAGTGTCCTTTGCCTTGAAAATTCTTCAAGGCAGCGTTGTCCTGGATCTTGAATATGAGGGAAGGTCTGAGATTTAATATGTTTTTTAATATATGTTTTGTGGAATAGCAATTTCCTACAGATATGAGTTACTGGATTCAGTTATAGAAAAAGGAACCTCATGATAATCTCAATAACTTCTCAGTCCCACCCTGGGTCTATGGAAACAAGAACACCATCCCTTAATATATTCCCCTTGTGTACTAGAGGTCATTTAGCTCACTTACTTGGGCTAGAAGCTAAGGCTTCCCTGTCCCACCACCAATACCTGAAGGGAACTTTAAGCCAACAGATCCAGGTTTACAGAATCAGGCTTCTCAGGGGTCCAGTCCTGGTGCAGATATTCATAGTGATGCTCTCCTACTAACTACCCCTGAGTAGAATCCCTAGGAGCAGAGTGAAGGGTGGCAGGTTGCTGGTGGCTGACTCTAGGGCTTATAAAAAGGCAAGCAAAGTTTCCCCCTATTCTAGGCCCAGGCAGCCTCATCGGAATTTTCCTAAATTTGGTTTCAAAAGGGAATGTAGTTGTATGTGTAAATTGAAAGAAATCTGGGAGAAGAGAGAAGACAAGAAACTCCGGTGCCATTTACCATTATCTTGATAAAATGGCAGTGACACACACTCCCGCCTGCCACAATTAGAGTGATAAATGCCTGTTTCTTTGAGGCTTGTTTGAAAGTCAATTATGTAGATTATTTGGAGAATAGTAACAGATGGCTTTCTTCCCCAAATGAGACAATCAAGCTGAACTTTGATATGTGCATAAGAAACGCTGTCATTTCTCAAACACAGGAGGCCTCCCTAAGAAGCTTACCAGAGGATTGGATGAAATTTTGCCATTGGCCACTTTTGATGAACCTTGCCTGTAGGTCTTTTTTTCCCCTAAGATCTTCCTCTTCTATCCTCAATGGAAGCTTTGCTTCTTTTCATCTTGTAGTCAAATATTGATCCTCCAACCTATCCTCAAGGTTTTGATTAACACAGAAGATTGCCACGTAAGCAGCTTTTTGTTTGTTTTCAGCTAATTCATTTTTTATTATTCACTCGCTGCAGTAAATCTTACTTTTATTGTCCAACCACTGAACAGAGAAAAATAGATTGATTTGAGTAACTAAATAATTCAAGCTGCAATGTGTAGTGAAGAGGGGGGGAAGAAAGGAAATAATGGGGGGAGCCTAAGAAGCTTGATGCAACACTGCTGTTCAGTCTCTTAGTTCTCTCCTGATCCCCAACCCAGGTTACAATTTTGATTAGACTGTGAAGGGGTTTAATAAAGTGTCATTGTGGTACTGCAGTAGTGATTTAAACCAATAAAGGTTAAAAAAATGATTGTTTAAAAAGTCTTCCTTCACCAAAAACCATTAAAGTTTCACCAAATGAGATGTTGCTTGTTACTCACTCTTCATTATATTAAGTAATTTGCTTGGCACAATTATTTCAATCCTGGGTGTATTTAATTTTTATTCCTAATGGCACAAACTAATCTTCTCCACTGATATTTCCTGGTGACATCAAGTAGATAGGAAAGTTTTGAAGAAAGCAGCCCAGCAGAACAGAGCAAAAAACATATAGATGTAAAATTGAACAAATCAAGCAAAAGGCAGCCTAACTTGTTTGTTAAAGGCATCTATTTCAGGACGGGGAGAAAGGGAGAGAAAAGGAAGAAAAAAGAGAAAAACAAGAATGAAGGGGTTGTCTCCACCCTCTATCATCTGCCCATCCAGTCCTCTTTTCCCTCAGGTACTCAGTACACTCAGGGTTCCTTAAACAAAACACAAACACACAAGCTATAAATAAAAAGATGGATAGGTTTCACTCCATGAAACCTACAAACTATACAAAATACATCATAAACACAAAAGAAAAAAACAAACCACAGATTGGATTTACAAAGCATATAATGGGCAAAAGATAGAGATCTAAAATATATGATGAATATCTGCAAATCTATAAGAAAAGCAATACAGTAGGAAGATGCGCAAAAGACTTGAACAGGCATTTCACAGAAGAGGAAATTCAAATGCCCAATACACATATGAAAATACATTCAACCTCAATAGTTATCAAGATAACACTATAAATTAAAGCAGTAAGGTACCATTTCCACTATTGGAAAAATGCAAAATCTAACAATACTGTACATTGCAAAATCTAACAATACTGTACATTGTCAAGAAAATAGAAAAAGGAGGAAATTAATAATGTTGGTGTAATCTCATATACTTTGGGATATCACATAGGAGAGCAATGTGGCAATATCTAGTCAATCTGAATATGCACATTTTCTAATGCTCAGTAATTTCACTTCTAGTCATTTATCTTAGGAAAATGCTTGCACACACAAAGAAGTAGCATATTCAAGGATATTTGTCACAGTACTGTTTATTTTTAAATGTTTATTTATATTTATTTTGAGAGAGAAAGAGAGAGATCACAAGCAAGGGAGGGGCAGAAAGAGAGGGAGAGAATGAATCCCAAGCAGGCTCCATGCTATAAGCACAGAGCCCGATGTGGGGCTCAAACTCACAAACTGTGAGATCATGACCTGAGCCAAAAATCAAGAGTCAGTCTTAACCGACTGAGTGACCCAGGTGCCCCTGCCACAGCATTGTAATAAGGAACTATCTAGCTATTCATCAAAACAGAAATGAATAAATTATGTTATATTCATATAGTAACACAAAACAGCAGGTAAAATGAATGATCTGGATATGCATGTATCAACATGGATAAATATAATAATCATAATGTTAAATGAAAAATGCAAGTTGCAGACTAGTTATGTATACAGGAAGTAATTTATATAAAGTCTGAAACACAATAATACTGTATATTATCTGTGAATATACACACAAACACACAAAATACACTAACATGCATGGGAAGTATGCACACAACCTGCAGGATACAGGATACTTATAAAAAAAGGGCAAAACAATGAAATAAGGAAGGCTGAAGAATAAAGGGGACTAAAACTTTAACACTATATTTCTTACATAGAGGCAACACATTGGCATTTATTAACTTTGAGTTAGAGTCATGGGCATTCATTATAATGGTCTTTATATTTTTTCTTTAGAAATATTTCATAATATAAAATAAATAAAGCAAGATAAAATAATTATACTGTATCCTACCCTCCATCAAAATGTCCATTCCAATGCACTTCTCTTGCAAGCAAATTCCTACTAAGGTGTTTATCCATTCAGCAAATGTTTATAAAGTATACACTACATACCCATCATCTGCATTTTATTTATTATTTATTTATTTTAAGAAGAGCATGCAAGTGGGGGAGGGGGGCATAGGGAGAGATAGGGAATATGTTTTTTCATTTTTTTAAGTTTATTTAATTTGAGAGAGAAAGAGAGAGTGCATGAGCGTTCACAAGTAGGGGAGGGGCAGAGAGAGAGGAAAGAGAGAATCCCAAGCAGGCTCCATACTGTGCAGAGCCTGACGGGGGGCTGGAACTCAAGAACCGTGAGACCATGACCTGAGCTGATATCAAGAGTTGGACATTTGGTGCGCCTGAGTGGCTCAGTCAGTTAAGTGTCCAACTTCAGCTCAGGTTATGATCTTACGGTTCATGGGTTCGAGCCCTGCATCAGGCTCTGGGCTGACAGCTCAGGGCCTGGAGCCTGCTTCAGATTCTGTGCCTCCCTTTCTCTCTTCCCCTTCCTCACTCATACTCTGTCTCTCTCTCAAAAATAAACATTTAAAAAATTTAAAAAAAAGAGCCAGACACTTAACCAACTGAGCCACCCAGGTGCCCCCATCATCTGCATTTTACAACAAAGGCTAACAACAACCCAAATGCCCACCAATAGATGAGTGGATAAAGAAAATGTCACACACACACACACACACACACACACACACACAAAGGAATATTACTCAGCCATTAAAAGGTTGAGATTTCTGCCATTTGCAACAACATGGATGGACCTGGAAGATATTATGCTAAGTAAAGTAAGTCAGACAGAAAAAGATAAATACCATATGATTTTACTTATATGTAGAATCTAAAGAACACATGAACAGATAAGAACATACTCTTAAATACAAAGAACAAATTGGAGGTTGCTGGCAGGGGGGGATAGGTGAAATAGGTGAAGGGGATTAAGAGGCATAAACTTTCAACTATAAAATAAGTCATGGAGAGGGAAAGTGCAGCACAGGGAATAATATTGTAATAACATTGTATGGTGACTAATAGTAACTACATTTATCATAGTGAGCATTGCATGATGCAAAGAATTGTCAAATCAGTGTTATATACCTGAAACTAATATAAGGTTGTATTGTCAACTATACTTTAATAATAAATTTAAAAAGAAAAAAATGATACCTGAATCCAGACAAATGAATCCATAATATTAGTGTCTCAGGTACCAGGAAAGACAAGTAATTAATTTAGGAACCAGTAGGAGGAGCTTTCATGGTATCTCTTAAATACTAACACAGATCTGGGCAGAAAAGAGAAAGGACAAATTAAAAAATAAAAAGGAGGGAAAAAGCAAGGTGGGCAGAACAGGCAGTGAATTAAAAAACAGGAATACCTGGGAGCACCTAGAGCTTACAAAGTTGCCACTAGTTTTTAGAAGAACCACTTTCTCTCTGTGAGTGGCCCCCCTTCTATGTTTTACAGTTATATCCCAGTACTTCTATAGTTTAGCAGTTCTAACCTTGGTGTTAAAACCTTGGCCTTAGGTTAGCCTCCAATAATGCCCACGTCAATTCCAAACCAGGATTCATAATTACACCACATCAAAAGAAAAACCCTCTATAACTAATCAAAATCCTTAAGGAATAGGCATTTCTCCCCCAAAGTTCCTCTTCAACAATCAGTTGCCAGTTTCTTTCTCCTTCTTGTTCCGATCTTCATTCAACCTATTTTCCCCTTTCTTACCCAGATTAATTTAGCTCCATCCCATCTCTGCAGTAGCTAAACTGATAAGCTTCCAGCTATCTCATCAAAACTTTCAACAAAAGTAGGTCTCTCCCTAGGCTAGAAAGACATTATCAAACATTATCCTAAAGAGACTATGATGAAGTACTGAAAAATACCTGAAATGTCCTGATAAAATAAACAGACTGACCAGAAATCAATTGTCAGTCAACTATTGCTAGTGAAAGCAAAAATAAACAAACAGCACCTCAAACTCAATGACTTTAAAGAACCACCATTTATTCTTACTCATGAGCTTGCAGATTAACAGTGGTTGGCTAATCTAGACTGGATTCAGCTGAGCAGTTTCTGCTTCTAACTGCAGGTTCAGCTGGGCTTGGTTCCTTGCTCAAGGACAGGCTCAAGTCTGCTTATGTACATTTATTCTGGGACCCAGACTGAAGGTATGGCTCCTCTTATGGTGATGGCAGCAGCACAAAAGACACATGCATATTTCATGTCTTTGCTCACATCAGGTCTGTTAACATCCCATTGGCCAAAGAAAATCATATGATTGAGTTTAAAATCAAGGAATGGGAAGGTATACTCATTCCATGGAGTTTGGAGGAGGTAAATATTTTTTTCTAAACCTTTTTTTTTTAACGTTTTATTTATTTTTGAGACAGGGAGAGACAGAGCATGAACAGGGGAGGGTCAGAGAGAGGGAGACACAGAATCTGAAACAGGCTCCAGGCTCTGAGCTGTCAGCACAGAGCCCGACGCGGGGCTCGAACTCACAGACTGTGAGATCATGACCTGAGCTGAAGTCGGCCGCTTAACCGACTGAGCCACCCAGGCGCCCCAAGGTAAATATTTTTTAAGTATAATCTAATCTACCACATCAATCCAAGTATGCCATTTCTTATGGAAACCTTTCATTTCTCACCATCCTGGCAGATGTTTCCACTGTTTTCCCTACTAAATTTCTAGAAATCTTAAAATTCTCTCTTTAGGGAATATTGAATCACATCTTTACTGTAGTGAAGGAGATAAATGATGTTATTTGACCTGAAGAAGAACAGGTCCATGAGTAGAATGTGTGGGCAAATCATGTCACATTAATGGGTTAGGAGTTCCACAAATCACCCAGTGTATCCTCTAATTTAAAAAGTGTCATGGGGGCGCTTGGGTGGCTCAGTAGGTTAAGTGTCTGACTTCAGCTCAGATCATGATCTCTTGGTTCATGAGTTCAAGCTCCGCATCAGGCTTTTTGCTGTCAGCACAGAACCTGCTTTGGATTCTCTGTCCCTCTCTCTCTCTATCCCTCCCCTGCGCTCACTCTCTCTCTCTCTCTCTCTCTCTCTCTCTCGCGCTCTCTCTCTCAAAATAAATAAGTAAACTTTAAGAAATTAAAAACATAAATGAAAAGTGTTATAAAAGACCCAGATTGTCAGGGCACCTGGGTGGCTCAATCGGTTAAGCCTCCAACTTCAGCTCAGGTCATGATCTCAAGGTTGATGGGTTTGAGCCCTGCATCAGGCTCTGTGCTAGCAGCTCAGAGTCTGGAGCCTGCTTCAGATTCTGTGTCTCCCTCTCTCTCTCTGCCTCTCCCCTGCTGGTGCTCCGTCTCTCTCTCTCTCTCTCTCTCTCTCTCTCTCTCTCTCTCTGTCAAAATAAATAAACATTAAAAAATTAAAAAAAAAAAGAAACCAGAGGGTCAAGGAAGATGAGGAAAGGCACTTTTAATGAATGGAAATTGTTGAAATAGTTTAAGTTCCTTATTTTATTCATTCATTCATTTAGTCAATAAATATGTATTGAGTACCTACTATGGGCCAGGCACTATGCTAAAGGCACATGGTAAGCAAAACAGCTTAAGATACTTACAATTGCATGGTGCAATAAAAGAAAGGAATGTAGTGCTGCAATACAGAGTAATGGTTGTAGGAGAGGAAAGGGCAGCTTATAGATAGAGGTGCCAGGGGAGGCCTCACTGAAGAGGTAGCATTTAGTCTTAGACCTGAAGGGTAAGAAAAATCTAGCCACATGAAGAACTAGAGAAATCACATAATCAAGAGGTATAGATCAGAGTTTACTCCTATAACATTAATGAGAAAAGTAAAAGGAACAAAAGGCATTATATGACAGATGTCATTGTAACTGCTTTAGAGAAAGATGTTATGAGAAAGAAATCTATGGTATATAAAAAGGGAAGCAAAAGGGTAGAACAGGAGTACAGTAGCACTTTGTCTTGTTGTTACCCTTAGCATTATACCCTCTACCGGAAGTTGCCAATGCATATTGCACCTAGCAACAAAAGATTGATGTATTGCCCTAGCTCTGCTAGGGGATTGCCTAAATCAGTTTTTTCAAGTGTATCCATCAAGAATCTTGTTTCCTGGGATGTTAGTAAATGTGATGTAAAAAATGAGTATAACACTGGATAGACTTAATCAGGTTTCTTTACTAAAATGCTTCTCAGAACCCTCAAGTGCACTCACATGGAGTGAGAACTTCTAAGAAGGAAAAAGGCTGTGTATTTTCAAAACTTAATTGATCAAGGATCCCTCTTACTGACCACATTCCAGAGACAGTGTTCCAAGGAGAACACTGTGACACTCAGGGAAATGCTGCACTGGATGCTTTTCAAGGTCCAGTTTAGCTGCAAAGGTTCTGTGATGAGCACAATCACCTCAGAGGTAGACCCTGTTTGTGCCAGATTTTCCCTTAAAGGATATAATCTATGTATGTAATCATACTTCATTTGACCAAAAGAATTCAAGTAAGGTACAATCCTAGCCCCTTTTATAACAAAAGTTACTCTTTAGTAAATACTATAATAGCAAGATTGTAGAGTAAGGTATATGTGCAGAATACAGGCTATGATTAAACAAGGAAATGATTATCAACCAGAAAATGAGGATAAGAATACTTTTCTGCTGAAGTTTGGGAGGGATGACGTAAAAAAGAAACAGATTGAAACAGACCTATGCTGAAAACTGTAAGAATGGCACACTTTTTTATTTAAAACACTCCCTTATTCATGTATTCTGAAATCATGCCAGAAGTTCAAGAAATAATCCATGATTAAGTGCGATTAAGTGAGAAGCATGGTACTAGCTAGCCCTTTGTCCTCTTCAGGAGACCATCACCACATCAATCATTTCCGGATTATTTATTATCTTTCCTCATTTTGCACCATTTGGCCAGAAAAAAGGTTAAGAATTTCTTTAAGCCACTTATAATTTACCATGTCAATGAGTGTGTCAGCTTTGTCGTTTCGCAGGTTATTTCCCAGGTGATAGACATGCATTCATTCTATCTTTCTATGCTTCTGCCATTCTTAACAAGTAAAATCCAGGGTACTGGAGTCATCCATGTGCATCCAGATTACTGAGAGCTTTCATTTTGTCCCCAGACTGTGTGACCTTGAGGAAGTTCTTACCTTGACTGGACCTCAATTTCCTCATCTGTAAAATAAGTGATTTGGACTGGATATTTGCTAAAGTTCTTTTTAGCTTTAAAATTCTCTGATTGTATTTTCCTTTCTAATTCAAATTACTAGAAAATTATACACTTTATTTAAAAATCCTCCTTCTACCTACACACATTCTAGTCTCTAAATACATTTTTTAAATTCTTAAACTATCAAATTTTGATACCTAAAAAAAGAGGTAGTTAAATACCCACAGAACATTCAGACTAACAATTCTTTCATTAACTAATGTTGGTTTAAGGTGGTGACTGAAAAATGAAATAAACAAAAGCTGGAGTGATGGCAATTTAACAGCTTATAATTTTAAGTGGACAGCATAAATATCACCTTCTCTAGATTCTTGTGTACACTTTAATTTTCTCAATATCTTAGTCTCTCACTAATAACATTTTAACCAATTATTAGTACTTATTAAGCATCCATATATAGAATGCTCATTGTTGTACTAGTTGCTGAAGAGAATTAAAATAGACTTCACTGACTTCAAAAAGCTTCAATTCGGACTAAGGAAACAAAACTTAACCCCAAGAAAAAATTAGGGGCTAATATCAGACAATATATAATTAGGTGCCAAATTATGTGGTGTAAGTGAGCAGTTGTCGATTTTTTTCCTCTCTACAACATATATAATGAATATGTTCCCTATAATTGGAATAGACTAGGGACTCAATAAATACCTACTGAATGAATATATATGAATGCATGTTTACATGCTAAGATAATCATATAAGAGTATTCAGGTTTCTGATAACTCAAGCCCTTTTCTCTCATCCAAGAAATTATACCCATCTGAGTACAAGTGTTTTAAATAAATGTCTATCAGTGTGCCTGGGTAGGTCAGTCGGTTAAGCATCCAACTCTTGATTTTGGCTTAGGTCCCAATCTCACAGTTCATGGGTTTGAGCCCCGCATCATGCATTGTACTACCAGTGCAGAGCCTGCTTAGGATTCTCTCTCTCCCTCTCTCTCTGCCTCTCCCCCACTCACGCTCTCTCTAAAAATAAATTAAAAAAATAAAGAGATGTCTATTATATGACTAATACATTTGAACACACATGCATACACATATACATATATATAATCCCTCTCAAAATACATTTATTATTATTATTACCAAATTAAGACACAATTCACAAGTTGTATTGTAACATCATGGTTGAGAACACTCAGTGGAGACTGTAGGTGCCATAAAAGCTCAGCAAAACAGAGACTACTATAGAATGAAGTAGCTCCCAACTGCCTTCATGGAGGCACAAGGAAAACGACTTCTTGAAAATATGTAGGAAAGGTATCAAAAAGCCACGTGGAGTCAGGAGGGTAGAATAAATATAAAGTGAGCATGTAGCAATGAAGATGCAGGCCTGAAGTGGGTGATCTTTGTTAGGGACCAAAAAGAGACAGGTGTGGAGAGATGAAGTAGGACTGAAGTATTCAGAATTGATCCAATGGCAACAGAGAGCTAGTGTAAAAACTCAAGCAGAGGCTAGCAGAAAAGGGGTTTGTGAGCTCTGTCTATCTATGTGTGAATATAAGACACAGGGTGAAAATATGAGCAGGGCAAGATTTATCCTTTTTATAGACCTTTTCTAAAGGGGTGGCAACTGAAGCTTGGCATTTTAATACCATTTTATGAGGCTGCATACATTTTAATTAATGTTAAACTGATTTATACCCTGAGGGGTTATATACAAATGGCACAATCAAATAAAATAAAGGAAGACACATGTGCACAATTTTGCATGTGTCTATACGTATTTATAGACACATCCTTCAACTACATTTGACTGTGCTTCTGTTGTGAGTGCCAGGTTCCACCCACAGCCCAGTCTTCCTGGCTTCAATCAGGAAGGCAGATTTAATAACACATGATGATTTGGGGGGTTTATTGCCCATTATTTTATTTAAAAGAACTTGAAAAGTATTTAAAAAGTGCTGCTCTAGGAAGAAAAAGGAGATTAATCATGTAGCCACCTTGCTGGCCCCTCTGTTGTGCTTTCCATCTATAGGTTGTATTTTTTTTCTCCATCCTAAAATCAAGTTTCTTAAAAGTTTGCCATGTAACTTAATACAATAGCTTGCATTTTTCCTTTGGGAAGGAAGAAAACAAGACTTTTCTTACATGGTAACAGAGAAAGTGTTGCTTAGCTGGAAATGCAGATGTGCATTGTTGCAGGGAGTTGCAAGGAGATGACCACAGGACGATGAGAGAATGAAATGGCAGGCTTTTCTAAACTCATAATCCCCAAGCATAACTACACAGCCCTCCTAGACTCTGTTGCGGTCGATGGCAGAGGCACTTGACTATTAGTGCAGGAGAGGAATTAGAAGCATAAAAGAAATAAATCTTTGAATTTATAAAGCATTTAATGCTTTTTATCTTTTCTTGCATTTGATTCTTAACAATAGAAGGGGCAGGGGTTGTGTTCTCCTTTATTTGGCAAAGGAAGAAACCAAAATGAAGAAGGCTTTAGTGACTTACCTAAGATCTCACAGACAGGCCATATATACACTTTTAGAACAACTTTACTGAGATGGAATTTACTACAATGACATTCATCATTTTCAAGTGTACACTTCAGTGTTTTTAGTATATTCACAAGGTTATGCAAGCATCACTGTTATCTAATTCCAGAACATTTTATCAGCCCAAAAAGAGACCTCATACCCATTAGCAGTCACTCGTCACCTCCTACCTCCTTCCAGCCCCTGGAAAATACCAGTCTACTTTCTGCCTCTAAAGATTTGCATATCCTGGACATTTCATATAAATGGAATCATACAATGTGTGGCCTTTTGTGTCAGGTGTCTTTCACTTAACATAATGTTTTCAAGGTTCATCCATGTTGTAGCATGCATCATGTTCTTCTATGCTCAAATAATATTCTACTGCACACATATAACACATTTTTTATTCATTCATTAGTTGATGGACATTTGGATTGTTTTCAGCTCATGAACACAGGTTTTCATTTTTCATGTCTAGGAGTGGATTTGCTGGGCCATATGGTAATTATATGTGTAACTTTTTTTTGAAGAACTGCCAAACTGTTTTCCAAGAGTCTGGCAGTCCCACCAAGGAAGAACTGAGGATTCTGATTCCTCCACATTCTTGCTGGTCAATACTTTATTATGTGTATCTTTATTAGAGTCATCCTACTGGACCTGAAGTGGTTTCTTATTGTGGTCTCAAATTGCATTTCTCACTAGCCACTGATATTGACCATCTTTTCATGGCCTATTCATATATCTTCTTTGTAAAAATATCTATTCAAATTCCTTGAAAATTTTTAATTGGACTATTCACCTTTTTATTATTGAATTGTAAGAGTCCTTCATGTATTCTGAATACAAGTCCCTTATCAGATACATGATTTGCAAATATCACCCATTCTCTGGGTTGTCTTTTCACTTTCTTGATGGTGCTCTTGTAGACAAACTTTTTCTTTTAATTTTGATGAAGTCCAACTTGTCTATTTTTTCTCTGATTGCTTGAGCTTTTGTTGTCATATCAAAGAAACCATAACCTTCCCCAAAGTTATGAAGATTTACCTCTATATTTTCCCATAAAAGTTTTAAAGCTTTAGGTCTTATTTAGGTTATTGAGCCATTTTCAGTTAATGTGTATATATGGTGTTTGGTAAAGAAACAAATTCATTCTTTTGCATGTGGACATCTAATTGTCATAGCACCATTTGAAAACACTATTCTTGGGGCACCTGGGTGGCTCAGTCAGTTAAGCATCTGACTTCGGCTCAGGTCATGATCTCGCAGATTTTGAGTTCAAGCCCCGTGTCCGGCTCTGTGCTGACAGCTCAGATCCTAGAGCCTGCTTTGAATTCTGTGTCTCCCTCTCTCTGCCCCTCCCCTGCTCTCTCTCTAGTTCTTTCTCTCTCTCTCAAAAAATAAACATTAAAAAATGAAAAGACTATTCTTTCTCCCATTGAATCCTCTTGGTACTTTTGGCAAAAATCAATTGACCATAAACCCAAAAAGTGGGTTTATTCCTGAACCCTCAATTCTATTCCACTAATCTATATGTCTATCCTTTTGTAGATATCATATTGTCTTGATCACTATAGTCTTGTAGTAAGTTTCAATGCCAAGACATGTGAGTTCTCCAATGTTGTTTTTCTTGAAGATTGTTTTTGCTATTGTGGGTCCTTTGCATTTCCATTTATGATTAGCTTGTCAATTCCTGCAAAGAAGCCAACTGTGATTTGTTAGGGATCATATTATATCTGTTGATCAATTTGGGGAGTATTGTCATATTAACAGTATTAAGTCTTCTCATCCATGAACATGAGATGTCTTTCCATTCATTTTGATCTTCTTCTACAGTTTTCAGTGTACAAGTTTTCACTTCCTTTGTTAAATTTATTCCTAAGTATTTTATTCTCTTTCATGCTATTGTAAATGGATTTCTTTTTTTGAGTTCACTTTCAGATAGTTTATTGTTGGTGTTTAAAAATATAATTGATTTTTATATATTGAACTTGTATCTTACAACCTTGCTGAACTTGTTTATTCTAATACTTTTTTGTGGGCTCCTTAGGATTTTCTATATAGAAGATTATATCATCTGTGAATGGAGATATCTTTATTCCTTCCCCACAAATCTAGATGCATTTCATTTCTCTTTCTTACATAACTGCCCTGGCTAGAACCACTAGCATAATGATGAATAGAAGCCATGAATTTGGGCAAGCTTGTCTTGCTCCTGATTCTATCAGTAAGTGTCCTGGCTTTCACCATTGAGTATAATGTTAAATGTTGTCTGTGAGTTTTTCATAAACAGCTTTTATCAAGTTGAGGAAGTTCCCTTCTATGTCTATTTTGACAGATAGCATATTAAGACCAGACTAGTAATTAGGTCTCTTACTCTGTGAATGTGCCTTCTATTACACACTTTTGCCTGACCCTATTTCCTGCTTTGTTTCAGCATAGATTAAAATACAAATTTTCAGGATTTCAGTTGAATACAGAAATCTGTGAACCAAATCAAAATTTCAACATAGATGATAAATAGATGATGGAACCAAATAAACAAATTCAAAATACACGTATTCCAAATAAGATTTTTCTTTCTGAATCTTAGGACAATTTTGGATTCTCTGGCTGTACTTATCATGTGGACAATACTAAACAAAAACTACACCATTTCCTTTGGCTTATAGGGAAGCAAAGTAAACTGAGAGCAAGAAGACACATTCTCAAAGACTTGACTCTGCTTAGAGACTAACTTCAGATTCTGGGTTCAGAAAGCATGCCTTTAAAACAGACAGAAAAGCATCTGTGATGGTTGATTTTATGTGTCAACTTGACTAAGCTAAGGGGTGCTCAGACTAAACATTATCTCAGAGTATGTCTATGAGGATGTTTCCAGATGAGACTAGCATTTGAATCAGTGAACTCAGTAAAGTAGATCACCATAATGTGGGTGGACATCATCTAATCAACTGAGGACCTGAATAGAACAAAACAGTGGAGGAAGGAGGAATTCACCCCTCTTTGCATTCTGCCTGCCTGCTTGAGCTGGGAAATCAGTTTTCGTCTGCGTTCAGAATGGGATTTATGCCAACAGCTTCCCTGGTTCTTAGGCATTCAGACTCAGACTAGAATTACAGCACCCACTTTCCTTGTTCTCCAGTTTAGAGGTGGAAAATCATGGAGCTTCACAGTTTTCATTATTGTGTAAGTCAATTCCTCATAATAGTGAGAATACACCAGATTTTATTAGGTCATACCATATATTGACATATATGAATCAATAAGAGAGTTATTTATTTATTTATTTATTTATAATCTGTTTCTCTGAATATCCCTGAATAATACAGCATCCAAAGGAGAATGGTCCTAGGCCTTGAATAGAAACATCTTGAGCCAGGATTCACATTGTGATTCTGACCCTGGGGGAAGGAAAAAGTAGATAGATAGGAGCATCAGGCAGTGTAACCAGGTCCTTGGGTATGAGGACTGACCTAATTCCAAGATTCACAAAGCTGTTCAGGGGTATTCAGGAGGTGCAGAGAGGCATTATTAATAAACACCTTGACTGTAATGGAATTGACTCAGTACTGCAGCAGTTCTAATATGACCAGTTTGTTCAACTAGGAAGAACTAGTAAAGGCAGAGGCAAGTGGCTAACAACCTTTACCTATTTCAAAAGAACACATCACTGACAACATAGTTTCTCCTGGGCTCCATGGATTCAAATAAGTATTTCCATATATCCCAATATCCCTCTTTATCTTACTTTGTACATTTCCTTTCTGCTCCTGTCCCTTAAGTACTTCCCACTCTCAATTACCAACTTCTATATTGTACACTTCACTCCACCATCCACCCCACATTCACATACCCAACAGCTGTCAGATTAGAAGGGAAAGAATTTGAGTTTTTTTAGCATGCAAGAGCTATTCAGTAAGGTGAGGCATTCCAGCAACAGAGAACCACATGTAAATATCACCTACATACTTGGAACACTGTAATGGAACTCTTACTACTTAAAAGTATTTTGTATTTACAGGGCAGTCACATTCCTTTCAGAAGTTTGAGAAAGACCTCTAGGATTGAAGGATCCATTTATAAGAATATTTTAAAAAGGTTAACACCATCAGCAGATCCAAAACAGAATCAGCATCTACTTCAACAGAGACTAGTATCTCCATGACTAAACATACCCTGCAAAGGTACAAATATAATGACTAAAGTAAAGCATCTCCTGAATTACAAAGGACTGGGCAGAAGCTTCTAAAGGTCATTTTTTTAGTCTTCGAAGTATTGGGAAAATAAAGGAAAAAATATTGTGTAAGAAAAGCCAATACCTATAGCATGAGTTTCATTTAATGAAATAAATTCCTTAATATGTTGCAAGTAAATTGAACTCCTGAAAACCAAACTCTACCTTCGTCACTTACCTCTCCAAGGTATTTTCTCTTTATTATAGATGAACTTCCATGACCATTTTGTTCTAACTTTTGTTCTAAAGTTTTGCTGTCTCCTTTGGCCTTTTTCTCAAGTGCTTATATGATCTAACAACCAACAATGTGCTAAGGAAGCTCTATGTTTAAAGGAGATGGGCATTATTTGGTAAACCAAATAATCATTTTATTATGGGATAATAGCTCCCTAATTATATGTTCCTTCAGGTTGGATTGGAATAGTATAGTTTCTTAAAGAAAACCTATCTGAGTGCAATATCTGAAGCACCTATCTGAAGCAATAGCATGGGATCTAAAAGCAAAGGGTCTCCTTTCAAGTCATCCTACCCAAACATAAATAAAAGAGAAGTAGAAATCCATGCACATGTCTTCTCCTTTCCCATTTCAACAGCAATACCTTACTGATCCTATGTCTCTGTTAGTCAGGATCCTATTTTCTATTGTAGTAAGTAAGAAATAATGGATTTGATAATCAGATTAAACTAACCCTTAATGATGTATTTGTATATTTTTATGTGACATGTTTCTATCTTATTTATTTACTTATTCATTCATTCATTCATTCACTCATTCATTTTAAGTAATCTCTACACCCAACGTGGGTCTTAAACTCACAACCCTGAGATCAAGAACTGCATGCTCCACTGACTGAGCCAGCCAGGCACCCCCCTACCCAATTTAATTACATATTTCCTTGGCAAGAGCCTTAGGGTGAGCTACTTAGGGTGTGATGCTGATCATGAGGATCCTCTCAGGCAGGCTAATGAGGGAAAGCCCTTTAGATTAAAGAGGACTTCTGACACCCTTTACATCACCTATCAATTCTACTTAATGTGTAAAGCCAATTTTTCTTGCATTGCACCATTTCTCAAATTTAGCCATCCATATCCACCTTCTCAATTCTTTCCATAAATGAATTGCCAGTACTATGATTCTCCACACATTATACATCAGTGTACTATTATTTACTTAATATTTTCTTTAAATTAACTTCTATTTAAATATCTACTTTAGGGGCACCTGGGTGGTTCAGTTGGTTAAGCATCTGACTCTCAATTTCAGCTCAGGTCACAAACACGTGGTTTGTGCAATTGAGCACCATGTCAGGCTCTGTGCTAACAGCAAAAGAGCCTACTTGGGATTCTCTCTCCTCTCTCTCTGTCCCCCCTCCCACTTGCACTCTCTCTTTCTCTGTCTCTCAAAATAAATAAACATTAAAAAAATAAGTATCTACTTTAGTCTTATTCTATGCTATAATATATATAAAATCATGAGTCTTTGTGTTAGCTATATGAAATATTTTAGGTAATACACAGATGGACATTTTTATCTCAATATTTATAGATTTATTTTAATGTATAAATAGTGAAATAAAAATGTTTCTTTGTTGCTACCTAAAAGAATTTAATATAGTAGTAGTGGCACATATACCACACTTTAGGAAACTAGTTTGGGAAACTAGTCCAGCCCCATCATTTTGAAAATCATGAGATTTCATCCAAGATAATTACACAAATGCCAAAATGTACAGAGTTCAAAAAGATCTTTAAAACTGTTTCTCCATGCCCAGCATCAGCAACATTGACACTATAAAATCAAGTTCTGATATTCTACAGCAAAATGTCAGCAATTATTGACCAGGCTCCTCTGACAGCTCTAGAGCCCCCAACCACTGAGGGTTAGTCAAGTGTGCCCAGTGTCAAAACCAAACCCCAGCTCATATAATAAAGTTTACATTAAAAGTCAAGGTTTTGATGAATGTCACATTTGGAAGCCAATTAAATGGGCTGAATGGAAGACACAATTTCCCATTGTCTAATTAACTTGCAGCACCTTCAAGGTAATAAATTTGTCACATTGAATTATTAATGAGAAACGAATATTTGACTTGCTGCCTTGAATAGAAAATAGTTCATTATCGGATAGCATTGTTCCTACCAAATAAGTCTGGCATTCAGGGAGTTTAGGGACAATGTGACTAAACACTGTATTTTTCTTCATCACTGTATTTCCCATATCATACCTCTCTTTAAAACAACATCTTGTGATCATTTTAATAGGCAGTAATGGTACCTTTAATTTAGAGTTTAATTCTGCATTAATTTTCATTGTCATAGACTTAATAGGTCTCTTCAATATTTTCAAATATTCCAACATATGCTCATGGTTAGGAAAAGGAATTCCCTAGATCTTATTATATTTATTTAGTATTTTCTTTAAATCAATTCTCTTGTTTACTTTTTACACATCCTAAACCATAATATCCATAAAATCATGGGGTTGATATATTAAAGCAAACATGAGACTATTAAAATATAAAATATTGACGTATGTACCATTTGTAAATATCACCTACACACTTTGGGGAACACTGCACATATCATGTTTCTTGAAACACTGCATTAAAATATGAATTTAAGGGGCACATGGGTGGCTCAGTCGGTTAAGCGAACAACTTCAGCTCAGGTCATGAGCTCACAGTTTGTGAGCTCTGGCCTGGCATCAGGGTCTGTGTGGACAGCTCAGAGCCTGAGCCTACTTCAGATGCTGTGTCTCCCTCTCTCTGCCCTCCTCCACTTGTGCTCTGTCTCTCTCTCTCAAGAATAAATAAAACATTTTAAAAATAAAAAATATATGGATTTAAACAAAATGTGTTCTGGAGAAAATAAGGGAGGAAGAAAACATGTAACCTACAAAATCAAAATTTCAAAATATTTTTTGGGGCAAAGACTTGGGACATACTTAATTTGTTACTCTTTCATTGAGAAATCTACTACTACCACTTCACCTAACTCCATCAAACCCTATTTTCTCCCTCTTTAAAGCTGTGCCTATTCTTCCTTCATAAAGCCCTCCCTGATTCCCCCAATAAGTTCTGATCTTGCTTTCCTCTGAAATCTCATAACATTGTGTATTCTTTTTCAGGTCCTTATCATATTCTGACATCAGCTGTAGACATTTGCACTGGACCTATACCTCTCATTAGACATTGTATCCCCTAAGGTGGCTAACACAGTTCTTTGAACACTACATGTTCAATAAATATCCTTTTGAATTGAAAGAGTATGGCACAAATCAATACATTTTGCCAAGTCTGCCAAGACTTTGCCAACTTTGCCAAGTTCACACACCTTTGTTTACTGAGAATCTTAAATGTCAATTATCTAAATCTCAGTGTCCAGACATAGAAAATGATGATGAAGGTATAGAAGATTTGGGAAAACATACAGAGACTGTGTGTGTCTTGTGTTGGGTGCTGAGAGTCTCATTCAGCTTCCATTATAAGTGGCAATGGGTGGCTTTTTGCAATGCTAGTTCCATAAGCCTACCTACTGGGACAACATATTTTATTTGATGGGTTCATCAAGTAGCAATTAGGTTTTCTTACATAGGCCACATTTCTTGATCATGTCTCTGTTGTGTTCATTATGCTCACTCCCTTGACATCAATAAGTCAATTTTAAAGAGCATCCAATGCTTTACAGGGTATTATGGAAAGTTCTCTTTCTGAGTAATGCAGTTTTTTTTCATTGTCCCTGATTATGTGCAGCTCTTGAATGGAAAATAGGATATTATATTTTCTGAAGATTTATTCCTCTTAACCCCTCTCAACCCTATTTCCTAAACCTAAAGTCCAAAAAAGTAGGGGAAAAATAACATATCTGGAACAATCAGGCCCAGGTATAATGTAAGTATTTTTAAATATGCACAATTAGGAGAGATATTTAATGCCCCTTTTCCTGCCTAGGCAACGGGCTGTATAAGCAGACACATCGTACCCACTGTAGCACAGAAAAAATGCCAAGATGACATTTATTCTTACCCCCCCCCATGAAATTAGAAGAGGAGTTCTGTGATTGATGCCTGCATGCAAAGTTACAGAAGACCACTTACCCAAAAAGTTCATATCCACTGCTCTTCCCACTGTTAAAGGCACTAATAGGTTATTTTTCCCTCACTGATTTTTATATTTGGTAAAGGATTTGACATACCTTATAATTAAAGATATGATGAGAGACAGACAGAGAGAGAGAGAAAGATGAGCCACTAAAACCAGAATAATAGAGCCAAAGTTTTATCATAGAGAGAAGAGATATTTTGAAAGAGAAAATATGATTATATAATATAATTAATGATAGATATAGCAATACAAAAAACTGCTCTGAGCTTCCTATAAGTCAAGGCAAGACTGGTATAGAATGATTATATAACACTCATTATCCAGTAACAAGGAAAATCAGGTAAAGTAGCTTTGTCTTAGCACTGAATCCTAAGAATCTTTTGGATGAATCATTTTGTAGAAAAAATGAACAGCATAATTTAATCTATCAAACATTTACTCAGCTAGGGGCCTAGAATTAAAAACAAATAAGAGCCAGTCATAGAGCTTAAGATACTAACAGTAAAATTTATGTAATATAAATATGTGGATATATGCACACATATTTATTTGTAGATAAGATATGTTTCAGTGTACTTAAGTGAAATTCTCTTATTGCTTAGTTTTGGGTAGACCAGAGAGGGATATAGTAATCTAAAGTAATGGTCCTGAAAGTGTGATCTCTCAGGTACCAGCAGCATCTGAATCACCTGGGAACTTGTTAGAAATGCAAAAATATGGAGTCTACTCCAGACCTACTCAATTTGAAACTCTGGGGCTGGGGCCCAGAAGTCCATGTTTTCACTAGCCTTCCAGTGGATTCTGGTATACTCTAATGTTTGAGGTCCATCGGTTTAGTAAAACCCATCCCTAATCTGTATTATTCTCTTTGGGATCCAGGTCTTGAACTCATTCTCCACAACTGAAGAATGAGATTGTGTAGGTGCTCTGCCTTTCAATCCCTGCTTCTACTCCAGAATGCTTCCTAAAGCACAGAACAGAATGATACAGACATATTCTAAAATAAATTTCCCAGAGCCCACTACATGCTTTACCCATATCAAACCTTCAGAACTACTTGGGATAATAAACTCAAATTCAAAAGTAAATTGGATCTGTTTGAAGATAAAAGTATAGCTAGAGATCAAGCAGTGTAAATGATTCTGGCAGTAGTATAATAAATTTTGGGAATTTCTTTAGACTTTGAAATAAACTGCCAAACAAATTATTTACAAATGAGGACCAAAGAAATAGAGTAATCTGTCATATTTCATTCAACTAGAGATCACTTTTACAGAAATCTCATCTATCTGCAATAAGGTGGGGAAAAGAAAAATAAGAAAAAACGAAGTTAAGTAAAATAAAAAAACAAGCTTCAAAGAAGCAAAAGTATCTATGATTTAATGTGATTTGGTCTACACATAGGGTAATTTCTCAGACCAATATACAGATAAAGTAAAACCTTGGATTTTGAGTAACTTGTTCTGTGAGTGTTCTGCAAGATGAGCAAACATTTCTAATAAATTTTAACTTACAAATGAGCAATGTCTTGCAATACGAGTAGTATGTGATGCTGAACATCACATGATCACAACTGAGCCAAGGGTTCTCTCTCTCTCTCTCTCTCTCTCTCTCACTGTGGGATTGTGGGTGATTGTCTCCCATGCTCAGATGCTCCGAATCAGGCCATGGTGTTTGGGAGAAATCAGTGATTTTTCAGAACATTGGAAGGTGCCCACAAGTGGCACTAGTATAATTTTTGTCACTTCAAAGCGCCTATGGTTTATATACACAATGGAATACTACTTGGCAATGAGAAAGAATGAAATATGGCCTTTTGTAGCAACGTGGATGGAACTGGAGAGTGTTATGCTAAGTGAAATAAGTCAAGTAGCGAAAGACAAATACCATATGTTTTCACTCTTATGTGGATCCTGAGAAACTTAACAGAAAACAATGGGGGAGGGAAAGGGGGAAAAAAGTTACAGAGGGGGAAGGAGACAAACCATAAGAGACTCTTAAAAACTGAGAATAAACTGAGGGTTGATGGGGAGTAGGAGGGAGGGGAGGGTGGGTGATGGGCATTGAGGAGGGCACCTGTTGGGAGGAGCACCGGGTGTTGTATGGAAACCAATTTGACAATAAATTTCATATTTAAAAAAAAACACCTATGGACAGTCCATTTGCTTTTCCATATAAGAGTAAGCTTAGGAATGCTTTGCTTCATTCTAGGTCAGGCTGCCTGCAGGTATATACCCTTTCCTCTGCTGTCTTATTGACAGTTACATTAAATACAGTACATGACAAGAGTTTATTAATACTGTACTGTAGTCAACATCCGTGTGAGCATATACAATGGACCCTATGCAGAAAAAGGTTGAAAAGAAAGGTGATAAGGAGATGATTACAGTGGAAGTTAAGAAGGAAATCATCCAGAAGTATGAATGAGGCATGCAAGTGGCCAAAATTACAAGGTTTTATAAGAAGTCTATGTTGACCATTTGTACAATATTAAAGAAGAAAGAAGAAATAAGGCAGCTAGATGCAGCAAAAGGAATCATGAAGACATCAAAGCAATGGCCACGTGTTCTGGAAGATGTACAAAACTTGCTTCTGGTTTGGATAAACAGGAAGCAACTATCTGCTGATAACTGACTGAGAACTTCATCTGCGAGAAGGCAAAGGCCTTGTACACTGACCTTGTAAGTAAACTGCCAGGTATGTCAACAGAAAATGAAGAAGGTTTCAAGGCAAGCAGGGGATGGTTTGATAACTTTAAGGAGAGAAGTGTCATCCATAGTGCTTTGGGGCATGGAGAGGCTGCGAGTTCAGACACTAAGGTAGCTGAGGCATTTGCTACCGAGTTCCAGAAGCTCATGGTTTCCAGGTGTTACCTGCCAGAGCAAGTTTTTAATTTTGATGAAACAGGGCTTTTTTGGAAAAATATGCCAAAGAGGACCTATGTTACAGAAGAAGAGAGTGCAATCCTCGGTCACAAGTTCATGATAGACCATCTCACCATCTTGTTTTGTGCTAATGGAAGCGCGGGTTTCAAAGTCAAGCCCTTGCTCATGTATCATTCCAAGAATCCATGAGCCTTGAACAAATGCTAAGTACAGACGAGCCAGTTAAATGTTATGTGGTGGTCCAACAGCAAGGCTTGGGTCACTCATATCTTGTTTGTTGAGTGGATCAATGAGGTCTTCAGTCCTGCAGTAAGAAATACCTTTTAGAAAAGAATCTGTCATTCAAAGCCTTGCTGGTTATGGATAATGCTCCTGCTCATCCTCCAGGCTTTGAGGACAACTTACTGGAAGAATGTTGAGTTCATTAAGATCAATTTCCTTCCTCCCAACACCACCCCAATCCTCCAGCCCATGGATCAGCATGTCATTTCAAACTTTAAAAAATTTTACACCAGGGGGGCGCCTGGGTGGCTCGGTCGGTTAAGCATCCGACTTCGGCTCAGGTCATGATCTCACGGTCCGTGAGTTCAAGCCCCGCGTCAGGCTGTGCTGACAGCTCGGAGCCTGGAGCCTGTTTCAGATTCTGTGTCTCCCTCTCTCTCTGCCCCTCCCCTGTTCATGCTCTGCCTCTCTGTCTCAAAAATAAATAAACGTTAAAAAAAAAATTAAAAAAAAAAATTTTACACCAGGGGCGACTGGGTGGCTCAGTTGGTTGAGAGACCGACTTCGGTTCAGGTCATGATCTCATGGTTTGTGAGTTCGAGCCCCGCGTCGGGCTCTGTGCTGGCAGCTCAGAGCCTGGAGCCTGCTTCTGATTCTGTGTCTCCCTCTCTCTCTGCCCCTCCCTCACTCATACTCTGTCTCTCTCTGTCTCAGAAATAAATAAACATTAAAAAAAATTTTTTAATAAAAAAATAAAAAATTTTACACCAAAGCACTATTTCAGTGAATCTTCAAGGTGACCAAAGAAGCAAAACTTACCCTCCAAGAGTTTTGGAAAAATCATTTCTACATTGTGAACTGCCTCAAGATCATTGATAAAGCCTGGGATGCTGTCACCAAGAGAACCTTCAATTCTGCTTGGAGAAAACTGTGGCCTAATTGCATTCTTGGACATGACTTAGAGGAGCTTGCTCATGAACAGGAGCTGCCAGTTGTTGATGAAATTGTGTCCTTGGGGAAGACCATGGGACTGGAGATAAATGAAGACAACATTCAAGAGCTAGTGGAGGAGCATGGCCAGGAACTGACCACTGACAAACTGATGGATCTGCATCGTGAGCAACAGCAAGAGGTTATGGAGGAGATCTCATCTGCAGAGGAGGAGAAAAAGGTGGAGGAATCCCTCACTTCAGATGAGATTAGGGAGATGTGTAAAATGTGGGAAACAGTGCAAATTTTGTAGAAAAGCACCACCCAAATAAGGCTGTAGCACTGCAAGCAATGAATCTGTTTAACAACAATGCAGTGTCACATTTCTGTTAAATCCTCTAGAGGGGGCAAAAGCCAAGTGTCATTGGATAGGTTCCTTGTTAAATTTGCATTAAAAGAAAAACATTCCATTAAGCCAATAGATAGCAGTGATTCTGTTAGTGATAGTGAAAGTTGTCCTACACAATAACCCTCCTCTCTCTTGTCTCCCTCACACCAGTCATGAAGGTTTTCAAAGATAAATGAAGGTTACTTTATTTTTCTTTATATTTTGTACTTTCTTTATTATTTTGTACTATATTACAGTATTGTGATCTTTGTTATATGATTATTTTTTGGTTGTGGAACAAATCATCTGAGTTTCCATTATTTCTTATGGGGAAATTCTCTTTGATATACAAGTGCTTTGGATTACAAGCATGTTTCTGGGACAAATTATGCTTGCAAACCAAGGTTTTACTGTACCATCTTTAAGACATAGCTTTAATCATCAATCAGTGGGACTATTTGGGCTTTATCCATTGACAGCAGTAAGAAATTCACCTGGGGGACAGAGAAGACCAGGGAGGAGGAGTTAAACTCCCCAACACCAGCAACAGAGGACATGCCATGCCTCCCAGACACATATACAGTCTTCCCCCATATAAGTCTAAGTCAGATGACCAAAATTTGCCAGTTGGCCTCATGATCAACTTACCAACTGGCCAATGACTTAAATTCCTTGCTTTTTTACCTATTTGGTTTCAGTTTTCATTTTGTCTTCATATAAAACCATTTTGAGAAATTTTCAATTTATTTCTGCCTTAGCTCCCTACTGCTACAGCTCTGGAGAATGACAGAGACTGAGGGTATAAGGAGAATGCATTCATAGAATACTCTAGTGTATAAAAAGGAGCCTTATGAATATTTTTTCAAGAATATCTTAACATGGTTTCATACACAAGAATTCTTCATATTCAGGAGCATAGTCAAGAATGTATTCAAGGATATATTTAAGAACCCATTTGAAATATACTTAGGGAGACATTGAAGAATATATTTAAGAATTAGTCAGCAGATATAGTCAAAATGTATTAAGTGCACTTAAAATGTATTCAAGAATATATTCTTCATAAATACATTTTTCTTCAAAAATATTCTCTTCATGTGAGTTTTAAAAATATATTTAATAAATTATCAAATGATTATATTTTCCTTGTTCATTTAGTCTTCCTATTTGTGATGGAGCATGTTCAAAATGAAAGTGGAACCAAATTATGCATGATATTTGTCTACTTTACTTCTTTGGCACAGTCCAACAATCTTGACTCGATTTAAGCAAAGATAGAGTATGTTCATGAGATAACACAAGGCTAAATTTCCTTACCTCTTGTCAAGAGGAAACCACACAGAACATCACACTACATACACATCACAATATAAACATATTACCTGACAATGTACAGTAGAATTCCATGGCACTATCACTAATATAACAAATCAAACTCTTAATAATAAATGTTACTTGAGAATAATGTTTGCATAATTCTCAAACTAGAAAACATTTTGCTAAAACTATTTTATTCATGTGGCTCCTGGCTGGCTCAATTGGTTAAGTGTCCAATTTCGGCTCAGGTCATGATCTCACAGTCCGTGAGTTTGAGCCCCACATCAGGCTCTGTGCTGACAGCTCAGAGCCTGGAGCCAGCTTCAGATTCTGTGTCTCCCTCTTTCTCTTCCCCTAAACCTCTCATGCTGTGTCTCCATTTCTCAAAAATAAATAAACATAAAAAAGTTTAAAAAAAAACTATTTTATGCTATACACGTTTATGACCTGGAGACCATCACTATATCACAGCCCAGTACAAGAGTGAGTTTTCATAATGATGGCAAAGTATTTCAAAAATTAAAATAAAATATAATAATATTAAATCATGTTTAGTATACTTTGTTTACAAAAGTAATAAATATACAACTCATTGTAAAAATACTTCCAACAAAATGTTTAAAACAATAATCAAAAGCAAAAGTTTTTGCATTTAAAGGAATAAGCATCAATTATTAGGAAATTGCAATTTATGTGTAAAGGAATACTTCATGTTTCTTCTAGATACTATTGTAAAGATTCTCAATAAAATATTAACAAATCCAACAAGTAAATTTTTAAATATTTTTCCAGCTTTATTGAGATATTATTGATACATAACATGTAAGTTTTTTTTTTAATTTTTTTTAAACGTTTATTTATTTTTGAGACAGAGAGAGGCAGAGCATGAACGGGGGAGGGGCAGAGAGAGAGGGAGACACAGAATCAGAAGCAGGCTCCAGGCTCTGAGCCATCAGCCCAGAGCCCAATGCGGGGCTCGAACTCACGGAACGCGAGATCGTGACCTGAGCTGAAGTCGGACGCTTAACCGACTGCGCCACTCAGGCGCCCCAACATGTAAGTTTAAGGTATACAACATGATTATATATATATACATATATACATGTGTATATATGTATATGTATATTTATCCAAAATAAGGTGTCCTAACATCTCCATCTTCTCACATAATTACCATTTTTTGGTACCAATAACATTTAAGATCTATTCTCTTAACAATTTTCACATATATAGTATAGCACTATTAATTATAGTCACCATGTTGTACATTACAGAACACATTCATCATATAGCTGGAAATTTGTACCCTTTAACCAACATCTCCCCATTTTCTCCACCCCTCAGTCCCTGGCAGCCACCATTCTACTCTATTTCTATGAGTTTGGCATTTTAGGAATCCATATATAAGTGAGAACATGCAGTATTCATCTTTTTCTGACTTATTTCACTTAATATAATGTCCTCAAGCTCCATCCGTTTGTCACATATGGCAGAATGTCCCTCTTTTTCGTAGCTGAATAATATTCTGTGTGTATATGTGTGTGTGTGTGTGTGTGTAATATAATATATACATGCCACATTTTCTTTATCCATTCGTCCATTGCTGGACACTTAAGTTGTTTCCATGTCTTACTTATCATAAACAATGCTTCAACAAACATAGGAGTGCAGGTATCTCTCCAAGATAGGGATTTCATTTCCTTCAGATATATATATTCAAAAGTAGAATTTCTGGATCATAATGGTAGTTCTAGCTTTAATTTTTTGAGGAGCTCTCATCGTATTTTCCATAGTGGCTATACCAATTTACATTTCCATCAACAGTGCACAAGGATTTGCTTTTCTCCACAGCCTTGCCAGTATTTGTCTCTTGTCTTTCTGATGGCCATTCTAACAGATATGACATAGTATCTCATTGTGGTTATGATTTGCACTTCACTGATTAATCATTTTAAGTATCTTTTCATGTATCTGTTGGTAATTTGTATGTCTTCTTTAGGAAAAAATGTCTATTCCCATCCTTTGCCCATTTTTTAAAAAGTGTATTTATTCATTTTAAGAGAGACAAAGAGAGAAAGTGGGGGAGGGGCAGAGGGAGAGGGAGAGATTGAAAGGGAGAGAGAATCCCAAGCAGGTTCTGTGCTGCCAGTGTGGAGCCCAACACAGGGCTCAAACTCACAAACCATGAGATCATGACCTGAGACAAAACCAACAGTGAGAGGCTTAACTGACTGAGCCACCCAAGCACTCCTGCCCATTTTTAATTAGTTTTTTTTTTTGCTATTGAGTTGTATATACTTTAGATAGTAGCCATTTATCAGATAGATTGTTTGTAAATATCTCATTCTGTAGGTTGCCTTTTCATTTTGCTAATTGTTGTTTTGCTGTGTAGAAGCCTTTTAGTATTAAGTAGTTTCATTTGTTTATTTTTTAATTTTTTGTAAGATTTTACTTTTTAAGTAATCTCTACATCCAACATGTGTCTCAAACTTACAACCCCAAGATCAAGAGTAACATGCTGTACCAACTAAGCCAGCCAGGTTCCCCTGTTTTGCTTTTGTTGCGTGTACTTTTGATGTCATATCCAAAAAATCATTGCCAAGACCAATGTCAAGGAGCTTTTCCCCTATATTTTCTTCTAATATTTTTTTAGTTTCAGATTTTATATTTAATTCTTTAATCCATTTCAAGTTAAGTTTTGTGAGTGGTGTAAGATAGAGATCCAATTTCATTCTTTTGCATGGGAATATCCAGTTTTCCCAATACCATTTATTAAAGAGACTATCCTTTCCTTGTTGAATATTCTTGGCTCTCTTGTCAAATACTAGTTGACTATATACGTGTAGGTTTATTTCTGGGCTCTCAATTCTGTTGCGTTAGTCTATGTGTTAGTTTTTATGGCAATAGCATATTTTTTTTTGATTACTATAGCTTTATAACAAACTTTGAAATCAGAAACTGTGATTCCTCCAGCTCTGTTTGTCTTCTCAGCATAATTTTGATTATTTAGGGTCTTTTAAATAGATTGAATTAGTTATCATAAGAACTTCCTACAGAGAAAAGCCCAGGTCCAGATAGCTTCACTGGTGAGTTCTACAAAACGTTTTTAAAGGAATTATTAATTTTTTTCCAAAAAAAAGATGGGATGAAAACACTTCTCAACTCATTGTATGAGGTCAGTGTTTCCCAGATATCAAAACCCAGACATCACAAGAAAAGAAAATTACAAATTAATATCCCTATGAATATAGGTGCAAAAATCCTCAAAACAATAATAGCAAATCAAGGCCAGAAGCATATAAAAAGGATTATACAACATGACCAAGAGTGATTTATCTGAGGAATGTGAGGCTGATTCAACATATTATAAGCAATCAATATGATGCATAATATTAGTAGAATGAAGGACAAAAAAACCCATAATCTCAATAAAAGCATAAAAATATTTCATAAATTCCAATAGCTTTCCCCACACACACAAAAATTCTCAACAAACAAGATACAGAAGAAAACTTTCTTGAGATGATAAACAGAATCTCTGATAAACACATTGCTAACATCATACTTAATGGTAAAATACTGAAAGCATTATCTCTAAGATCAGGAACAAGATAAGGATATCAGCTCTTGCCTCTTCTATTCAACATTGTACTGGAGGTACAATGCTAAGCAAGGAAAAAAGGGCATCCATATTGAGAATGAATAACTAAACTAATCTTTACTTACAAATGACATGCTATTGTATAGAGAAAATCATAAGGAATTCACTAAAAATACTATTAGAACTAATAAACAATTTCATCAAGGTTTCAAGATACAAGATTAATATAGAAATCAATATATAGAAATGAATATTGTTGTTATACACTACCAATAAAAAATATAAAATAAAGTTAAGAAAATAATTTCATTTACAATGGCATCAAAAAATGCTTAGGGATATAGCTAACAAAATAAGTGAAAGTCTTATATATTGAAATATACAAAGCATCACTGAAGGAAATTACAGAACTAAATAAATGGAAAGATATTCCATCTTTATGGGATACTGTTAAGATGACAATAGTCCCCAAACTGATGATCAACAGTGGCAACATGATACCTAGCAAATTCCAGCTAATTTATTTTCAGGAACTGACAAGATGATTATAAAATTCATATGGATATGTAATGGATTTCATGTAGCCAAAACAATCTTTAAGAAGAACAAAGTTAGATTCATACTTTCTGGTTTCAAAACATATTACAAAGCTACAGAAATCTAGATAGTGTAGTACTGATGAAAGGATAGACCTATCAACCAATGCAATAGAATAGAAAGTCTAGGAAAAAGCCATGCATTATTGTTGATTCACTTTCAACAGTAGTGCCAAGATAATTCAGTAAGGAAAGAATAGTCTTGAACAAATGGTGCCCGGACAACTGGATATCCACTTACAAAAGTATAAAATGATTTTCCTACCAAACAATGTATACAAATAGCTACTCAAAATGTAACAAATATCTAAATACAAGATCTAAAACTATAAAACTCTTATGAGAAACATAGGACCAAATCATCATGGCCTTAGATGAGGCAAATGTTTCTTAGATATGACACTATAAAAGCACATGAAAACAAATAAAATCAGATAAATTTGATTCCATCAAAATGTGAAACCTTTGTGTTTCAAAGAGCATTGTCAAGAAAATGAAAAGACAACCCAAAAAATAAGAAAAAATATTTGCAAAGCATATATCTGAGAAAATATTTGCAAAACCTATGTGTTAGCGTGAGCAGTTAGTTAGGTTCTAACAGGATACCTGGAAGGCAGCAAAGAGGAAGCCATGGCCAATGATGAGGAAGTCAGAGGTCTGTTCTGGCAGCACTCTAAAAAAAAACTACAAGAAACTGGATCAAGTCTGACAGGCTCAAGATGGCTGACAAAGTAGGCCAAAGTTTACATTAATCCTTCATTATACATTACCATAGTAAATCTTCTCCCTAAGGGTGCCATGACAGGAAACCCCTGACCAAATAAGGAAGAAAAAGTACATAACCTACATTCTTGGAAGAGACTGTCTTGCTTCCAAGAAATCTCCACCTCAACGAATGAATATCCCACCCCTTTGTTAACAACTGTTAGTAAAAGATAGAAACCCAAACCCCAGGGGATGCAGCTCTCCCTTGAACTTGCCCACTCTCACATCTCAAGAGTGTACTCTCACTTTAATAAACTTTCCTGCTTGTACTGATCATTCACTGTGCTGTGTCTTATGGAGAGACCAAGAGCCTCCAGTGACATCTTTTGGGTGAGCTGGGTTGAGGCCTCAGCACCCAATGACTCCCCAGTCCACCCAGCAACAATATGTATCTAGAATATATAAAAGTTTCTTTAAACTTAATACAAAAAGGCAAAAAGAAATTAATGGTTCAATGATCTGAAGAAATTTCTCCAAAGATGATACACAAATGGCCAGTAAACACATGAAAAGGATGCTCAGCATCATTGGCCATTAAGTAAGTACAAATCAAAACCACAATGGGCAATATAGAAAAGACAGTAATAAGAGTTGGCAAGAATGTGAAGTAATTGAGACCCATACAGATTGCTGGTTAGAATGTAAAATGGTACTGCCACTTTGGAAAACAGTTTGACATTGCCTCAAAATGTTAAATATAGATTTACCATATGACCCAGCAATTCTACTTCTAGGTATATACTCAAGATAATTGAAAACATATCCATACAGAAACCTGTATATGAATATTCATGGCATCATTTTTCATAATGGCCAAGAAATGGAAACAACCCAAATGACCATCAACTGATGATTGTAAAAACAAAATGTGGTATATCCTTACAATGCACTATTATTTGGCAGTACAAAGGAATGAAATACTGGTATGTGCTACAACATGAATGAACCTTAAAATATGCAAATTAAAAAAAAAGCTACTCACAAAAAGAAACATATTGTACGATTCCATTCATAAAATTTTCCACAATAAGAAAATCTATAGAGACAGAAAGTAGATTAGTGGTTGCCTGGAACTGAAAGGAAGGTGAATGGGAGTGACTGCTGATGATATAATTTATTTTTCAGTGACTAAAGGGTTCTGGGTTTAGATAGTGGTGATGGTTGTACAACTCTGTTAATATATTAAAAATTACTGAATACACCTTAAAAGGATGAATTTTAAGGTATGTGAAGTATATGTCATAAAACTATTATTTAACAAACTCTGAGTATCTTCAATTGCCAAAAAGGTATTCAATAAAAGTCTGTGCCATTCCATGACAAAAAAAAAAAAAAACAAAAAAAAACCTCTAAGCAATAGAAATAGAAGGGAACTTCCTTAATTCAAAGATTATTCATCAAAAACCGACAGTAACTATCATACTAAATATTAAAATGCCATAGGAGGGGAGGAGCCAAGATGGCAGAACAGCATGGAAGTTTTTTGTGTCTCACGTCCATGAAATATAGCCAGACCAACACTAAACCATCCTGCACACCTAGAAAACTGATTGGGAGATTAACACAATAATCTGCACAACCTGAACGACAGAATTCAGCAGGTATGTGGCATGGAGAGGTGAACTTGGGGAGCGAGAAGCCACGGCAGGCATGGAGGTTCTTTTGCTGGTGGAGAGAGGATGGAGATGGGGGAGGGGAGAATACAGGGAAAGCACCCCTCCATAAAAGCAGCTGGAGAGAAAGTGAAAAATTGGAAACAGCCGCAGGGACTAAACTAAAGGGAGAAAGGAGAAAGGAGAGGGTTTAAATTCCATTAAGACTAAACAAGGGGAGGGCAAAGTCTGCATCTCGATACCTGGTGGTGCTGGTGGGAAGGGCAAATCCCCAGGAGCAGAGTGGGGTCCAGGAGGTTCTTGGACCACATGGGGAAAAGTGGTTCCACTGCTGGAAGGACATTTGGTAGAGACTGTTGAAGCCACCTGGTCCCAGCAGACCCCAGAGAATGGCCATTGTTCCACAACCTGGAACAAGGTCATTAAGGATGAAGCCTGGTGCCACATGTGTGTTGTGATTTTCCATAATCCCTGAAAAGCTGCTGCTACACTATCTTGCGAACTTTTTCTGGGGCGGGCTGGAACCTGGCTGCAGTCTCAGGGAACTGGCTGCAGCAGGGTCCAGCAAGCATTCCTGGATGCAGCCGTCACTGGGCCATTGCTCAGTGAGACCCTCCCTCAGAGGGGCAGAATGGGTCAAAGCTGCAAGTAAGGGGCTGGGAAAAACAGCTGCATCTGAGACAAAACTTGGGAGAGAGGTACTGCCTGGGGCTTGGTCACGGACAGTGAAAAAGCAGGGAGTGGATGAAAGCTGAAGACAGAGGACGGGTGCACAATTGCCAATGGGGTAGAACAGAGTTCTGATACTAGAGACTGGGTAGCTGGGTGACGCCATTTTCACCGCTCCCACACATGTGCATACGCACCTAAGAGCACCACAACACTCCACCCCAGTAGGCTAGCAGCGCCATCTAGTGGAGAACAGAGCCATTACACTGAGCCCCACACAACTGGGCCAACCTCGCTCCTCAAGAACACTAGTCTCACCACCTGCTTAGTTTCTGGACTATGAAGCACTTCATGGTCTGATTTCTAGGGGAAAACGAAATAATTTCAGTCCTATTTCAATCTGTTAGTAGGTCCATCTATTCAATTTTCTTTCTTTTTTTTTCTCTTTTTCACTTCCTTTTTCTTTAATACAGAAAGAGAAAACGTTAATTTTTATTTTTAATTTTTATTAAAATGTTTTTCCTTAATTTTTATACTAGATTTTTTACTTTTGTGTAAATTTTTTCAAATTCTATTTTACTTCCATCATTTTATTTTAGTCTACTTCAGTGCATTCAATTTTTCAAATTTTCAAATGATTTCCTTTTTTTCTTTTTCTTTTTTCTCTTTTTCATTTCTTTTCTTTTTCTTGAACGGAGAGAGAAAAGCTTCATTTTTATTTTCAATTTATATTAAAAATATTTTTATTAAAATTTTTTACTATATTTTTTATTTTTATGTAAATTTATTCAAATTCTATTTTACTTCCATCATTTTATTTTAGTCTACTACAGTGTATTCACTTTTAAAATTTGTAAACGATTTCCTTTTTTTCTCTTTTTCTTTTTCATTTTTCTTTTTCTTGAATACAAAAATAGAAAAACTTAGTTTTTATTTTTAATTTTTATTAAAAATATTATTCTTTAATTTTTTTCTACTATATTCTTTACTTTTGTGTAAATTATTTCAAATTCTATTTTACTCACATCATCTCATTTTAGTCTACTTCAGTGTATTGATTTTGTCAAATTCTCAAATCATTTCCTTTCCCCCCCTTTTTTCTCTAATGTGTCAAACGACTTTCAACACCAAGACGAAAACACACCTAGGATCTAGCATCATTTATTCTGTTTGTGTGTGTGTGTGTGTGTGTTTAATTTTTTAATTTTAATATTTTTTATTTTAATTTTTTTAAATTTTCATTTTTCTACCTAATTAATTCCTTTTCTCCCTTCAAAATGACAAAACGAAGGAATTCACCCCAAAAGAAAGAGCACAGAGAAATGACAGCCAGGGATTTAACCAACACAGATACAAGCAAGATGTCTGAATTAGAATTTAGACTCATGATAATAAGAATACTAGCTGGAGTCAAAAATAGATTCTAATCCCTTTCTGCAGAGATAAAAGAAGTAAAAACTAGTCAGAATGAAATTAAAAATGCTATAACTGAGCTGCAATCATGGATGGATGCCACGGCGACAAGGATGGATGAGGCAGAACAGAGAATCAGCAATATACAGGACAAACTAATAGAGAATAATGAAGCAGTAAAAAAGAGGGGGATTAAGGCAAAAGAGCACGATTTGAGAATTAGAGAAATCAGTGACTCATTAAAAAGGAACAACATCAGAATCATAGGGGTCCCAGAAGAGGAAGAGAGAGAAGAGGGGTAGAAGTGTTATGTGAGCAAATCATAGCAGAAAACTTTCCTAACCTGGGGAAAGACACAGACATCAAAATCCAGGAAGCACAGAGGACCCCCATTAGATTCAACAAAAACCAGCCATCAACAAGGCATATCATAGTGAAATTCACAAAATACTCAGGCAAGGAGAGAATCATGAAAGCAGCAAGGGAAAAAAAGCCCCTAACCTACAAGGGAAGACAGATCATGTTTGCAGCAGACCTATCCACAGAAACTTGTCAAGCCAGAAAAGAGTGGCAGGATATATTCAATGTGCTGAATCAGAAAAATATGCAGCCAAGAATTCTTTATCCATCAAGGCTGTCATTCAAAATAGAAGGAGAGATAAAAAGTTTCCCAGAAAAACAAAAATTAAAGGAGTTTGTGACCACTAAACCAGCCCTGCAAGAAATTTTAAGGGGGACTCTCTGAGGAGAGAAAAGATGAAAAAAAATACCAAAAGCAACAAAGACTAGAAAGGACCAGAGAATACCACCAGAAACTCCAACTCTACAAGAATCATAATGACAGTAAATTCGTATCTTTCAGTACTCACTATAAACGTCAATGGTCTCAATGCTCCAATCAAAAGAGATAGGGTAACAGAATGGATAAGAAAACAGAATCCGTTTATATGCTGTTTACAAGAGACCCACTTTAGACCTAAAGACACCTTCAGATTGAAAATAAGGGGATGGAGAACTATCTATCATGCTAATGGTCAACAAAAGAAAGCTGGAGTAGCCGTACTTATATCAGACAATCTATACTTTAAAACAAAGACTGTATCAAGAGATGTAAAAGGGAATTATATCATAATCAAGGGGTCTATCCACCAAGAAGACCTAACAATTATAAACATTTATGTGCCAAATGTGGATGCACCCAAATATATAAATCAATTAATCACAAACATAAAGAAACTCACCGATAGTAATACCATAATAGTAGGAGACTTCAACATCCCACTCACAGCAATGGACAGATTATCTAATCAAAAAATCAACAAGTAAACAATGGCTTTAAATGACACACTGGAACAGATGGGCTCAACAGATATATTCAGAACATTTCATCCTAAAGCAGCAGAATATACATTCTTTTCCAGTGCACATGGAACGTTCTCCAGAATAGAGCATATACTGTGACAAAAATCAGCCCTAAGAAGGTACAAAAAGATCAAGATCATACTATGCATATTTTCAGACCACAATGCTATGAAACTCGAAATCAACCACAAGAAAAAATTTGGAAAGGTAACAAATACTTGGAGACTGAAGAACATCCTACTGAAGAATGAATGGGCTAACCAAGAAGTTAAAGAGGAAATTAAAACGTATATGGAAGCCAATGAAAATCATAACACTACAACCCAAAACATCTGGGATGCAGCAAAGGCTGTGATAAGAGGAAAGTATATAACAATCCAGGCCTTCCTAAAGAAGGAAGAAAGATCTCAGATATACAACCTAACCTTATGCCTTAAGGAGCTGGAAAAAGAACAGCAAACAAAACCCAAAAGCAGAAGACAAGAAATAATAAAGATTAGAGGAGAAATTGATGCTATTGAAACCAAAATAACAGTAGAACAGATCAATGAAGCCAGAAGCTGGTTCTTTGAAACAATTAACAAAATTAATAAACCACTAGCCAGTTTGATCAAAAAAGAAAAAGGAAAGGATCCAAATAAATAAAAAAAAGGAATGAAAGAGATCACAACCAACACAGAAGAAATAAAAACAATAATAAGAGAATTTTATGAGCAACTATATGCCAATAAAATGGGTAATTGGGAGGAAATGGACAAATTTCTAGAAACATATACACAAATTCCTAGAAACTGAAACAGGAAGAAATAGCAAATTTGAACAGACCCATAACCAGTAAGGAAATCAAATTAGTAATCAAAAATGTGCCAAAAAACAGGAATCCAGGGCCAGATGGCTTTCCATGGGAATTCTACCAAACATTTAAGGAAGAGTTAATACCTATTTTCTTGAAGGTGTTCCAAAAAATAGAAATGGAAGGACAATTTCCAAACACTTTCTATGTAGCCAGCATTACCTTGATTCCAAAATCAGACAGAGACCCCACTAAAAAGGAGAACTACAGGGGCACCTGGGTGGCTCAGTCGGTTGAACATCCGACTTCAGCTCAGGTCATGATGTCATGGTTCATGGGTTCAAGCCCCGCTTCAGGCTCTGTGCTGACAGTTCAAATCACGGAGCCTGCTTCAGATTCTGTGTCTCTCTGCCCCTCCCCCGCTCATTCTCTCTCTGTCTCTCTCTCTCTCTCTCAAAAATAAATAAATGTAAAAAATTTAAAAAAGTTTTTAAAAAATAAGTAAAAAGGAGAACTATAGACCAATTTCCCTGATGAACATGGATGCAAAAATCCTCAACAAGATATTAGCCAACTGGATCCAACAATACATTAAAAAAGTTATTCACCACGACCAAGTGGGATTTATACCTGGGATGCAGGGCTGGTTCAATATCCACAAAACAATTAACGTGATTCATCACATCAATAAAAGAAAGGACAAGAACCAGATGATCCTCTCAATAGATGCAGAGAAAGCATTTGACAAAATACAGCATCCTTTCTTAATAAAAACCCTCCAGAAAGTAGCGATAGAAGGATCATACCTCAAGATCATAAAAGCCATATATGAGCAACCCAATGCTAATATCATCCTCAATGGGGAAAAACTGAGAGCTTTCCCCCTAAGGTGAGGAACAAGACAGGGATGTCCACTCTCACCACTGTTATTCAACATAGTATCAGAAGTCTTATCCTCAGCAATCAGAGAACACAAAGAAATAAAAGGCATCCAAATCGGCCAGGAGGAGGTCAAACTTTCAGTTTTTGCAGATGACATGATACTCTATATGGAAAAACCAAAAGATTCCACCAAAAAACTGCTAGAACTGATTCATGAATTCAGCAAAGTTGCAGCATATAAAATCAACACACAGAAATCAGTTGTATTCCTATACACCAACAATGAAGCAACAGAAAGAGAAATCAAGGAATCAATCCCATTTACACTTGCACCAAAAACCATAAAATACCTAGGAATAAAATTAACCAAAGAGGTGAAAACTCTATACACTGAAAACTATAGAAAGCTTATGAAAGAAATTGAAGAAGACAAAAAAAAAATGGAAAAATCTTCCATGATCCTGGATAGGAAGAACAAATATTGTTAAAATGTCAATACTACCCATGGCAATCTACATATTCAATGAAGTCCCTATCAAAATAACACCAGCATTCTTCACAGAGCTAGAACAAATAATCCTAAAATTTGTATGGAAAAAGAAAAGACCCCAAATAGCCAAAGCAATCTTGATAAAGAAAACCAAAGCAGGAGGCATCACAATCCCAGACTTCAAGCTATACTACAAAGCTGTAACCATCAAGACAGTATGGTACTGGCACAAGAACAGACACTCAGATCAATGGAACAGAATAGAGAACCCAGAAATGGACCCACAAATGTATGGCCAACTAATCCTTGACAAAGCAGGAAAGAATATCCATTGGAATAAAGACAGTCTCTTCAGCAAGTGGTACTGGGAAAACTGGCAGAGACATGCAGAAGAATGAACCTGGACCACTTTCTTACACCATACACAAAAATAAACTCAAAATGGATGAAAGACCTAAATGTAAGATAGGAAACCATCAAAATCCTTGAGGAGAAAGCAGGCAAAAACCTCTTATCTTTGCCACAGCAACTTCTTACTCAACACGTCTCCAGAAGCAAGGGAAACAAAAGCAAAAATGAACTACTGGGACCTCATCAAAATAAAAAGCTTCTGCACAGTGAAGGAAACAATCAGCAAAACTAAAAGGCAACCGACAGAAAGGGAGAAGATATTTGCGAATGACATATCAGATAAAGGGATAGTATCCAAAATCTACAAAGAACTTATCAAACTCAACACCCAAAAAAACAAATAATCCAGTGAAGAAATGGGCAAAAGACATGAATAGACACTTCTCCAAAAAAGACATCCAGATGGTCAACCGATACAAGAGAAAATGCTCAACATCACTCATCATCAGGGAAATACAAATCAAAACCACAATGAGATACCACCTCACACCTGTCAGAATGGCTAACATTCACAACTCAGGCAACAACAGATGTTGGCGAGGATGTGGAGAAAGAGGATCTCTTTTGCATCATTGGTGGGAATGCAAGCTGGTTCAGCCACTCTGGAAAACAGTATGGAGGTTCCTCAAAAAACTAAAAATAGAACTACCCTATGACTCAGCAATTGCACTACTAGACATTTATCCAAGGGATATAGGTGTGCTGTTTCAAAGGGACACATGCACCCCAATGTTTATAGCAGCACTATCAACAATAGCCAAAATATGGAAAGAGCCCAAATGTCCATCAATGGATGAATGGAGAATGAAGATGTGGTATATATACAATGGAGTATTACTCAGCAATAAAAAAGAATGAAATCTTGCTATTTGCAGCTACGTGAATGGAACTGGAGGGTATTATGCTAAGTGAAATTAATCAGTCAGAGAAAGACAAAAATCATATGACTTCACTCATATGAGGACTTTAAGAGCAAAACAGATGAACACCAGGGAAGGGAAACAAAAATAATATAAAAACAGGGAGGGGGACAAAACACAAGAGACTCATAAATATGGAGAACAAACTGAGGGTTACTGGAGGGGGTGTGGGAGTGGGGATGGACTAAAGGGATAAAGGGCAGTAAGGAATCTACTCCTGAAATCATTGTTGCACTTTATGCTAATTTGGACATAAATTTTTAAAAAATCAAAAATTAAATTAAAAAAAATAAATTAAGAATATCCAAGGTCTTAAAAAATGCTATGGGAATTCCCTTCAAAGATCAGGGCATCCATTAAAGCCCTTATTATTCTAATTGTTCTGAAAGTATTAACTAACACAGTAAGCCAAAGAAAAATATGAGATTGAAATGTCAAAAATTAAATTTAATTTATTGTTTGCAGATGATATACCCATGCAATACAAGAAATATACCCATGTAATACAAGAGACAACTATACATTTGTAAGAACTAAGTAGGAACTTCATTGTGTTCATCAGATAAAAATGAAATATGCAAAATTCAAAACATTCCTATTTCAAATACAAATATGTAGTAAAAATAAATGAGAAAATGTAATGGCAAAAGGATACCATTCACACACACAGACATACACACATTTTAAATACAGAGTAATAAATTTAACTATAATTATGCAAGATCCATATGTAGAAAGCTTGAAATTTTACCAAAGGACACAAAAGAATACCTACATAATTGAAGAGATATACCTTGTTCCTGGATGGGATGTGAAGCAAGAGAACTTTCATGCTCTACTGGTAGGAGTCTAAATTACTATAACTTCTTTGAAAAACTGACAAGTATGCACTAAATTTTAACATATGCATATCCTTATCACTCAGAAGTTCCACTCTTAGATGTATATACAACAGAAACAAAATATATTTACAAGGATGCTCCTAGAATGACAATCCAAATGTCCCTCAACATTAGTATGGATAGAGGAGGAGAGGGAAGATGGCGGCGTAGGAGGACGCTGGGCTCACCGCGCGTCCTGCTGATCACTTAGATTCCACCTACACCTGCCTAACTAACCCAGACCGCCAGAGGATTAGCAGAACGGAGTCTCCGGAGCCAAGCGCAGACGAGAGGCCCACGGAAGAGGGTAGGAAGGGCGGCGAGGTGGTGCTCGCTCCACGGACTGGCGGGAGGCAGCTAGGGCAGAGGGGCGGCTCGCCAGCCAAGCAGAGCCCCCGAGTCTGGCTGGCAAAAGCGGAGGGGCCGGACGGACTGTGTTCCGACAGCAAGTGCGACTTAGCGTCTGGGAGGTCATAAGTTGACAGCTTTGCTCAGAAAGCGGGAAGGCTGGAGGACAAAGGGAGGGAGAGCTGCTGAGCCCCCGGACGACAGAGCTCAGTTTGGTGGGGAACAAAGGCGCTCGCCAGCGCCATCTCCCCCGCCCATCCCCCAGCCAAAATCCCAAAGGGAACCAGTTCCTGCCAGGGAACTTGCTCACTCCACGCAAACACCCAACTCTGTGCTTCTGAGGAGCCAAACCTCTGGCAGCGGATCTGACTCCCTCCCACTGCCACAGGGCCCCTCCTGAAGTGGATCACCTAAGGAGAAGCGAGCTAAGCCTGCCCCTCCTGCCCCCGTGCACCTTGCCTACCCACCCAGGCTAATACGCCAGATCCCCAGCACCACAAACCTGGAAGTGTACAAGTATCCCAGACGGGCCATGCCACCCCACAGTGAATCCCGCCCCTAGGAGAGGGGAAGAGAAGGCACACACCAGTCTGACTGTGGACCCAGCGGTGGGCTGGGGGCAGACATCAGGTTGGACTGCGGCCCCGCCCACCAACTCCAGTTATACACCACAGCACAGGGGAAGTGCCCTGAAGGTCCTCACCACTCCAGGGACTATCCAAAATGACCAAATGGAAGAATTCCCCTCAGAAGAATCTCCAGGAAATAACAACAGCTAATGAACTGATCAAAAAGGATTTAAATAATATAACAGAAAGTGAATTTAGAATAATAGTCATAAAATTAATCACTGGGCTTGACAACAGTATAGAGGACAGCAGAGAATCTCTTGCTACAGAGATCAAGGGACTAAGGAACAGTCACGAGGAGCTGAAAAGCGCTTTAAACGAAATGCAAAACAAAATGGAAACAACGACAGCTCGGACTGAAGAGGCAGAGGAGAGAATAGGTGAACTAGAAGATAAAGTTATGGAAAAAGAGGAAGCTGAGAAAAAGAGAGATAAAAAAATCCAGGAGTATGAGGGGAAAATTAGAGAACTAAGTGATACACTAAAAAGAAATAATATACGCATAATTGGTATCCCAGAGGAGGAAGAGAGAGGGAAAGGTGCTGAAGGGGTACTTGAAGAAATTATAGCTGAGAACTTCCCTGAACTGGGGAAGGAAAAAGGCATTGAAATCCAAGAGGCACAGAGAACTCCCTTCAGACGTCACTTGAATCGATCTTCTGCACGACGTATCATAGTGAAACTGGCAAAATACAAGGATAAAGAGAAAATTCTGAAAGCAGCAAGGGATAAACGTGCCCTAACATATAAAGGGAGACCTATAAGACTCGTGACTGATCTCTCTTTTGAAACTTGGCAGGCCAGAAAGGATTGGCACGATATCTTCAGTGTGCTAAACAGAAAAAATATGCAGCCGAGAATCCTTTATCCAGCAAGTCTGTCATTTAGAATAGAAGGAGAGATAAAGGTCTTCCCAAACAAACAAAAACTGAAGGAATTTGTCACCACTAAACCAGCCCTACAAGAGATCCTAAGGGGGATTCTGTGAGACAAAATACCAGAGACATCGCTACAAGCATAAAACATACAGACATCACAATGACTCTAAACCCGTATCTTTCTATAATAACACTGAATGTAAATGGATTAAATGCGCCAACCAAAAGACATAGGGTATCGGAATGGATAAAAAAACAAGACCCATCTATTTGCTGTCTACAAGAGACTCATTTTAGATCTGAGGACACCTTTAGATTGAGAGTGAGGGGATGGAGAACTATTTATCATGCTACTTGAAGCCAAAAGAAAGCTGGAGTAGCCATACTTATATCAGACAAACTAGACTTTAAATTAAAGGCTGTAACAAGAGATGAAGAAGGGCATTATATAATAAT